>NC_058039.1:11296081-11596081 GCF_019176455.1 Solea senegalensis | reverse complement strand
ATTCATTTGAGTAAGGAGACATCTTCTTTCCGTTTGTCCTGGTGTATCAATTATCGCATTGCCCGAGGAAGGGTGATGACATATCGCCAAATCGATGTTTTAAACCGCCCCTAATGCGTAAAGAGGTGAATCTCTGCGTTTGTTTATCACCGACTTAATCTGTTTTTTTGTCTTTTTGCTAATACACAAGGTTGCTGAAGCTGTGGTTGTTTTGTTTCTTGCTTGCTCTCTGGAGCTTTTCCTCGGTCATGATGTAACTAACTTGTGCCACCAAGCAGTGCAAATGTTTTTTTTTTCCTTTGGTGGTTGTTTGCCACATGCATTGTGCTTTCATCTTGCTAATTTATGTAGAATTGCCAAATGAATATTCATGCTTGTGTATTAATGAGGACATATTTCCAAGTTCCTTCCGGTTGTTGTGGTTGTTTTAGCCGTGCCCTCTTGGCTTCATGCAAACTCTGACTGGGGGGGGTTGTTAACTTGACATGTATCCGGGCTCGTGGCTCATTCCTGCTTTATTTCCCTGGCATGTTGGCCTAACAGGATCGCAAACATGGCTTAACTTCAAACGGACAAGTTTTTTCACTGAATTCCTATTCAGCTATCTTCAGTCAGTGATAAGCATTAGAGGAATATTACAACAAGACAGCGTGCTTCTCCTGTATTTCATCATGTGCAACAGTTTTCCACTTCATCTCTAAACTGCTGAGCTGCTCTTCTGCTCTGTACATGGCCACTGCTCTCTTTGCCAATGCAACTCAACACTCTAGTAGAAGAGACTGTCAGCTGGCTCTAAGCCATAAAAATTTGTGTCAAATATGCTTATTTTTTTTGCTGCATAACTGATTTGCCTTTGCCTGCTACTGTGCATGGAGTGGACCGCTCGGTTTGTACGACGTGTAACTTTCAGTGGTTTGTTTTTGTGGGATGGCAGATATGTGATGAGGTCAAAGTGTTAACTTCTGATTCCCAATATAAATTTGCTGTAAGTGTGCATATTTTTGTTCTCGAAACTTTCTGCAGAGTGCACACAGCTTTTATTTTGATGTTTCAAGTATTCAATATTTAGATGGTTTTTTTTTTTTTAAATTGAAAATAGATGTGTGCCCTGCAGACACAGAATGAGAAGAGACACAGAATTAGAGAGATGAAATATCAGTGTTGCTCAGTATATATATGTATCTATCTATGTATATATTTATCTATCTATCTATACATATACATACATATCTCTCTCAAGAAAAAACTCATTGGTTGACCTCTAGTTTTGACAATACAATTGTATGGGCTTAATGCTTGTGGCGTTAGCTTCATATGTAGAGCAACGGCACTAATGTGGTATCAATCTACGTTTTGCAAGAAAGCTAATTTCCTATATTCATAATATAGGGTGTCCTCTTGCCTTAGGCGTATTTGCGCATGGTTTTGCAAGTTGTGAGCGAACATTAAATCCTGCCACTATCTGATATTAACAGAACCTGTCAGCTTCAACTCTGTTAATGATTAGAGTACACAGCTCTTTGCCATGAAGCAAAAAACGAACTTCAGTAATCGGTCTTCTTGAGTGATCTGATTTGCTGGCTCACTGTAGAGAAATACGCTGTCGAGGCAATTCTAATATTGTGTTTTTTATATGCCTGACATTGACATCAGATGTTGTGTAATTTCTTGCCAAATAAAACAACACAACACAGTTAAACACAAGGTGTGAGGCAATGTCCTTAACCTTAGTAATGCAGGGGTGTAATATAAACATATCTATAAGGACAGAGGAAAGCACTGTCCCTGGATTTAATTTGTGTCTTCACCCCTTTTGGATGTACGCAATGTTCATGTTTGAAGAGTGAGAGATATTCACTCGAGGACCCACAGTTTTAAAGGCCAGTTTATCTTTGGATTCTTGTTACACTTGGGTTATTGTCTGTGCTTGTGGTCGTCACTGGTGGCTTAGCTCAAGGGGGCATAAGTGATTAGGGCAGTGCAGTAAATCATCACACTCGCCGCAAACCAAACATAACCAGAACGCCAACTTTCATCCCCTTAGTGGAAAGAGAAGAGATTAATTGGTTGGACAGAGCTGCAGTTTAGCCTGGCTGTTTGATCTCAGAAGAACAAAAGTCTTAAATGTCCCGGGGGTAACCAAAGAAGTGAAGGCTCGGCTGCTTTATAACTGACAGTAGCTCGAACTTTATTTTTCAGACTGCTGTTGAGTTTATACAGCAGTGTAAAGAAAATGTTCTTTGTCTGTCATATCACAGTGGATCTCACCTCGAGCAGATTTGGTGTAGGTCTTATTAAGGCGCGACTACATGACGCACGCGTGCCATTATCATAAACGGATGAGTCAGAGTTGGAGGTTGTTAGCTCGGATTTTCTATTTTCTGATTGGGAGCTCCTTCATACAAAAATCCACCTGAGCCCTGTGTGTCCCATCCCTCCTAGTGAGTGTAAGTCAGGGGTCATTATCAGCCAGTGAATAATGTACCTGGAGGATGCTTGGGGGACAAGCCACTTGTCTTTGTTACACACAGTGGGAGGCTCGGGCTGTAATTAAAGATAGTTAATTTGAGTCTGTGTGGAGTAAAGGATCTTTTCATCATCAAGACAATGCCCTTGCTTCTCGCCTGATTGATGTTATTGGATAATGTGTGCTGGCGTGTATTTTGTGACATTGTATAACTAATCTCTGGTGCTGCTGTGAATGGCCTTCCTATGACACTCCTCTCCTCCATCTGCCTCCGTTGCCATGATACATCACAGGTGTACTCCCTGGTTGCCTCACCTCCCTTATCTCTTTACAGTATTTTTCAGCAAGTGACAGGCTCAAGTATGATTCTGAAAGTGCCAGCTGCTATCTACAAAAGGGGCTGTAGAGGTGTTAAGCATTGTCTGGTGCTGGTGAGCTCGAGAATCCCTCTGTCAGTGAAATATATTTATATATTTATATGGACTTACCATTCCAACTGGTTGTTAAGAGTGACTTGGAAATGTATTAAAAAAAATACATGAACGATATCTTTTGCAACTAGGGCTGAATAGTTAATAGTGATATCAGACTTTCAGGAACGTCACCACAGCCATGAAAACAAAACACTGAGAAGCATCAATAGAGTTGTGTGGAATGTAATGGGCATTTGTTTATGTTTAAATGTTAAACATTACAGTGTGAAGTTGTCAGAATATTGTCACTAATGTTTTGATTGTATCTTTTTCATAGTAAATATTGACAATCTTACAATATTCACAATACGTTTTACCTGAATCGTTCTGCCCTAAACTTTAATTCCATGGACAAGAGGAAAGGAATTGGGCTCATAAACAGAAGGTCACTGGTTCAAGGGCTGGGGTGCCCCTGAGCAAGGCACCCAATCCCCCATCACTCCCCAGGCAGTGATAAGTGCTGCCCGCTGCTCCTGTGCCTGGCTTTTTTGTCCACTACTGGTGTGTAATAAGGATGGGTTAAATGCAGAGGACAAATTCACAATCACTAATTGTTGGGTGTGTAAAAATGAGTCATTATATTTTTGACACCTACATTTTATGAATATCAGGGCTGCGAAGTAGTCGATGTTTACTGTTGTCTGGAACACTTCTGTGTAAAAATGTATTTTTCATCACAGTAGAAAAGTTACTATGTTATTTACAGGACCTGTTGGCTAGAACATCTTCAGTATAAATTTATGTAAGCGTTAATGTCACTAAGATCTCCTCATATCAGGTCAACTCTCAGCTTTTCAAACACGGAAATTGGGAAAAAGTGCTGTTGCCAATAGCATTTATTTTAAATAAACACATACATTATTTACTAACTCTACAAAATGAATTCCTACGAACCAGTGATGTTCAGTCGTACTTGTTTGACCAAGAGCTATTTCAAAATGCTGGAATTTATTAATAATAATTCACTTACTATTTGATCATGGGTTTTACTGGCACTTTTATTTCAATATGAATAACAGAACAAGTGCAACCTCTGAGGCGGCACGCATAGTTCAAAATAAGATGACGCAAACACTGCAGAGAAGCTTTATAGATTTGTTTTTTTCTTTGCATATTTTTGTAGATGCTTCTCTAAGAGCAGCAACACTCACACAATGCTTGGAAGAGACTTTATCAGATAGAAGGTGGAGATGAGAATTCTATATATAACAGGATAAGAAGATTTTGAAGGGATTTACTGACTAGATTAGACCACACTACACTATATTTGTGCTACCCACATATAAAGGCAGCACTTGAGATTGTGGCATTGGAGGCAACATTTTGAGTTAGGGTGCACCTACATTTTGTGCTGGTGCACTGAACTGAAAAAGTTAGGCAGACTAGTGTGAGCTAGTTTCGAGCCCTTGTATACAAGAGACAGTTATGACACAGCAATGTCACTGTGCTGCTTATTTTGTGTAGGCGCCCTGCTGATGCTGAACCTGAGTGAAGATCATAGACCTGTGAAAAAAGAGAGCGAAGCATTAACGTTCGTTCTCTGCGCAGCCCCACCTGCAAGAGATAAAGTTTTGCTCAGCACATAGACTACAGTTTCCCAATCCATCATAGAATGATCTGACTATTGAGGAGATCTACCCAACATTAATTTCTACTTGAATCAGAACGGGTTGAAAGGAGAGCATCATCACGCTTGATTCGCTGCAGAGGAACAGCCAGTGTCTTTTGATGCAGCAGACAAGCGTGATGTGAGCAGTATTCAAATTATTCCAAAAAAAAAAGTCTCTCGGAGGGCCATGTTGAACTTTTGATTGATGCCTATCCGCGTCCTGGAGTTCCACAGTATCACTGAGAGAGCTACTGACAGAGTGAGACTGCCGCCTGGCTCAGTGAAGCTGAGCACCGGTACTTGGATCCCCCCCCCCACCCCTCCTTCTGTCACTGCACAAAAAGCCTCAGCTCTCTGTCTCAGTGCTTTTCTAGGTCAGGACAATCGCAGCACTGCAGCTTTGTGCACACACACAGGCCCAAGTGCATCAACACGGAGCGGCAACGGTGTAAGATCGCCAACATAAGGGTTGATGTATGTGCAGACACACAAGTATGAAGGCACCAAATTTCACCAGGAATGTTGTAAGCTTATTGTGCGGACAAATGTTTTGTCCCAATTCAAGGGTTGCATCTTTAGCTGCCTTTTGAGGACCAATTGGGTTGTAGCTAATGGCCCCATTTAGACCTGATATCTGTCCTCAGTGATCATATTGCTGTGTTGAATGACTGCTCACACCTGGCATTAAAACGCAGCCTTGGGTGCGTCTCCTGTGACCACATGTGATCAGATCTTTGCTTTCGCCACCCTTTTTTTTGAATATACACTGACATCATGAGTGTTTGCAAAGGACAAAATATAAATGGTTGAACAGATGAGTCTCCTGTCGGTGTGTTTGTGTGTGCGCACACAAGTGACCCAGTGAGAAAAGAGACGAGAGGAACCCAGTGAATCAAATCTTTCTTATTATTATAAAGACATTTTTCTATCGATCAGTGTTAATATTGTGTCAGTGGCTGCAAATAAATGAAAATATGAGTTCTAATTTGTGTAATATTGCTGTGAAACTGATCAGACGGTGTCCGTTGAGGATGCAGTATCTAATCCACCCAAATTAGACAAATGCATCTTAAAACCACCTCCGAATGTGGTTAAAGCGATTGGACCAGGGGACGCGATCTAGCAGTGATCAGATCCCAGAGGATGAATGTTAATAATGCGGTCAACGTGTGGTCCACCTGGTAAAAAGTGGGATAAAATTATGCAAACTGGAATAAAGTAAAGAGTCATCAGAATGATATGGCCTCTGGATTTGGACAAAGATGGCTCTGTTGTAATGCTGCAGTTTCAAAGGCGGGGGGGGGGAGAAGCTTTAGGTCATTTACCCAAGGTCAGTGAGGGTGTAATTAAGTACACCTATGCTTTTATTCCAACACCGAGCAGAAGGTCGTGGTGGCGTTGAATATATGGGCCTTTTCATTAGTCTTTGTCATCTCAGCGAGTGTTATTACTTATTTCATAACTTGTGGTGAACAAAGTGGTTCCTGACAAAGATGGCTAACCACATGGAGAGAATTTTGTTTCAAAATCTTGCAGAGATTTCGAGCAACTGCTGTTTTTAGGTGTTTGTTTTGGAGGAAGAAGATGCTATATTGATATGAAGTAATGGGTATCAAGAACTGGTATTCAAGTATTACTCGTCAGTCATGTGTCAGTTGTGCTGACAATTTAAAATAACCAGCCTTCACAAAAACCCCTCCACTTGCACTCCATCTTCTGCATGATATCACTTCTTTTTGCTTCTTTCTTTTCATCATTGTTCTCTAAAGCTGCTCACTGGTTTCAAGTAAAATACCAGCTGGTTGAAGTACAGCGACAGTGTAAGACCAAGACAGTCAGAGTAGTACCTTGAATCTGACTGTTTTGTTCACAGAAGGACCAGGCTGCTATTATTTCAGATTACTGGTTGAAGAGCTTCTCCTAATGAAAAGAAATGGGGTTGTAAGCTTAACAGAAGGTGACAGACAATTAATCATTAGTCCTTGAGACATTGTTGAACACCCACTGTAAACGAATTGCATCATAAGTTTTGCATTTCTTTCTTTTTTTATGTTTCCATGACTCTTTTCAAAACTGTGTTCACCTTCTTTCCACTGGGTCACCCAAGAAAATAGCCTTTTACAAAACAGCCAAATGAATGGGGACGGAGCATGGGGCTTCAACAATTTGTTTATAAATTGCCAAGTATACTGTGTAGAACCATTTTGAACCAGCTAGTTGGGTATGCACAGAGAGAGGAGCAGCCCTCAGATGAGACAATCAGTTTGCCACTGAGACATAAATGGGAAAGGAAGAATGGGGAGAGCTTAAACGAGGAGACAAACCAAAAACACACAATAATGAGCATTCCCTTGACTGGTTTGATTACATAACTCATCAGCTTTCACCGCCGTCTTTTTTTTTTTTAGCTCTCTCCCTGGAGCTCCTGCTGTGTAAAGTTTGCAGGCAACGGTTTGGTTTCTGTGCAAGGTTTTCTGAATACTGACAGGTAAAAAAAAAGCAGGGTTTATCACATGTCATAGACATGAGCTGCATGCAGGGATGATGCCGCATAAGAGAATGAATACAGATGAGTTACAAAAAGGAAAGACTGAGGTAAATTGTCTTCAGTGTTGGTCCTCATGTATTTCCAGAGCAGCTTTGGTGCCACAGCAAAGATTCTAGCAAAGCTGTTCCCTCATTCTGTTGATTCAAAACCTCCCACAGTGGTTCAGCTAGATGGAGATATGATGAATGAGCTATAGAATAGATTGATAGATTAATTATTTCCATACTTGTATTCTGATCGTAAAGTGTTTTTACGTTTGTGATTGTTTTATAAGTAATACCTGCCGGTACAATGGCAGCATTGGTTAGAGTAGCTAGTAGGCTATAGCTGCTAGGGCTGTCACTTTTTATACAGCCTAGAAGCACCATGTAATTACCGTATGATCCAGTAGAGGTGACTGTTGGCACAGCTTGGCCTTGGATCCACTTTGAATACCCTCTTGGCTCATCAGAAAAGATGAGAACGTGAAAAAACCATCCTTGTTCGTGGACAACCACAACACCGAAGCATCCGAAAAGTGGTATGTGGGTGTATTTCAGGTTCACGTAATGAACAAATCTGCAATGATACATTGTGTTTTTAAATCGTATTTGATTAAATTTATGTCGGTCAGTGCTGATTCTGTTGCCACGCATTGATCGAAGTATGGGAAACTCTAGTAATGTTAGGTGCAGCAGTGCGACCAAAGAAAAACAAATGTAGTCACACTCCAGAGCCCTGCACTGCCACCCGTACCTAAAGGCCAGGGATTCTCAAAATGTGGGACTAATTTCCGGGGGTTGCCAGATGGTTGAGGAGGAAAAAGTAATTATTTGAACATTAAGCTGTCGGCACAGTTAAGTTAATATTCGCTGCAGTTTATAAGGGCTGCAATGAGTTTATGTTTCCCTGACATATGTATAAGAAAAAAAAAAGGTTAATAAGTATGTTAAGTATGAGAAACACCTGACATCGCTGTTTATGAGCACTTTAATCAGTGTTCATATTGAAATTTGAGCTGTCTCTGTACTCACGATGAACCCTTTTTTCAACTTGGATCTATTCCTTTGTTCATCTTGATTCATAATCTACTCGGCCTGTTCAGCATTTTTATTTATGGAGCAGCGCATGATTGGATGTTAATTGCGTAATTGTACCATGAATGGCACCCATGTGTAAGCATCTGCTTTCGTTATATTTCTCCACACAATTACTCAGGTTTTGCCTTTGTCACGCATCTGTTTTTGTTCCATCAGGAAGATCATATGATGTTTTATTGTTTAATGTAGCCACCATGAGCAGGCTGATGCTCTTTCATCATGTGCTCTCATCTGATGTATATGATGTGACCTTCCAGTCCAATCCATATGACATTATGAGGCTCTGTAACACTTACTCCCTCACAGCTGATTCCACTGAAACACTTGTGTTCAGAGATTTACTGAGCTATTCATCTGTTCATTTCTAGTCCTGTCACAGAGGGGAAACACAAGGAGGACAACATTAGTGTATTTGTGTGCGCGTGAGAGACGTGTGCATATGTGTGCAAGTGTAGATGTGGGGCTTCTTGTCCTACTGTGGAAAACCCCAGAGACCCAACAATAATATGGCAAAGTTGCTCAACATGGCGTGAAATGACTTTATTGCGTTTTTACATTAAAAGCACTGATAGAATACATTTCTAATAAAAGGACCACAGCGCCCCAGGGAGCAGGCATGGGGTCCGCCAGTCATGCGATGTGACAAGTGTGTGCATTTGTATGAGAGTGTGTAAAAAGAATAAAACAATGGGGTAATCACAGTGGCACAATGACCGAATGAAACACCTACTCACACCTGTGTAAAGCTGCTAATCAGTTTTAAGTTTAAACATGCATTTTTGTGAAATGCTGAATTAACATGGGGCTGAGTTTATGCATGAACAAGGTGCAGTGAAGCTGACCAAGGGAACGGTAACATGGAAAAACATGCCAGTGATGGCTACTTTAATATCCACCCTGTCTTGTAAAATGCAGAATGCAGAAATTTGCGCTCAGATATTTGATTAGAGACCAGTCGTCCATTACTCTGAGGAGTAAACACTCGGAACATAAAAACACTTTGGCCACAGAGACATGGTTTCATGACAATTGTTTGGTTGCCAGCGAACCTGATGCTACCCCCTCAGAAAGCAGGCTGATGAAACTAATTTCTACAGTGAATGCACCGTCATACATCATCCAGTGCAATGTTACCGATTAGTGGTGACCTACAATATTCTGACCTGCCTTGTCACTGTCACTATAATTAACCAAACACATTTTTACCCTCATGTTAATGTACCGTGAGATGTCTCAAAGTTCTTGTTATGCACTGGTCAGATATATGGTGGCCCTGATGGCTCAAGACAAATTCAAAAGCCAAAACAGAAATCAGCAGTTGTAGTTTTTTTTTGTGGGGGAGAGCTGGCTTGCGGACAGCTGAACCAGGAACGGCATCAAGACAGCATGTGTTGCTAGTGCTCCACGTGCAATAAAATAACTGTAAAAAAAAAAAAATCCAAGTGAGTAATGACTCTTCTATGGTTGTGATGGCGGTGGCAGGAAAAGATATTGTAAATAGTAAATATGTTACAATAGTCTCATGCTACTGTCAGAGTTTATGTTTCTACTCGGACACCTCCATCGTACGTCTCGGCCTGCATCCCACATATTGTGATCCTGACGAGCTGTGGTTTGCCCTCTAATTTTGTGGGTGGACCATTATCACCTCCAGTCTGCTGATTTGTTTGATCATCCCAAACGGCTCCCGTAATGGTTATTACCATTCTGATTACTTTGGAAAGCACTGTCAGTGTGGTCATCCGGGGAATGTTTTTTTTTTTTTTCTTAACAGAGCTTTGCTGAACAATTCTCAGTTTTCTTTGTGTTGTTGTTTTGCATTGATCATTCAGCTGTAACGTGTTATTGCTTTCACATCCTCCCATGACACCACCACAAACCCCAGTGTCAGACACTTAATTACCCAGCAACATGTGCAAATGACCCCTTCTCTGCTAGGTAACAAGACTAATTCAAACTGAACCCAATTGCTGGAGGTACTCCAACAAGTCTCTCTCTCTCTCTCTCTCTCTGTCTCTCTCTCTCTGTCTCTCTCTGTCTCTCTCAGCACAGAACAGAGAGACAGGCAGAAAGGGAGGAAGACTCGAGTTATCATCATTACAAAGCTAATCACCAACATCTGCACTCCACTATTACAGGAGCAAGGTTGGAGAATCATTTAGTTGGTGCTGGGGTATGTGCGTGTGGGTGCATGTGTACTGCTATCAGAGTTATTTTTGGTAAGTCTATTGAGAGCCAAGGCAAATGAAGCAGTGTAGTTGTGATTTGGTAATATGCTTTAAAAACTGCCAAGGGGCTAAACAACCAACTAGTGCATAATATCACTCAAACTGGGCAGACATCCCACTCGCAACTGTCTTAGTCCTCATTTATGATTTGGATAGCCTCAAAGATTTATTTTTTTGTGTTTATTCAGGAATGTAATTTCTCCTGAATGTAATCCGCATTTGAAAACCAAATATCTTTATGTCTCAGCACATCCATTATAAATACTATCTCAGGATTTCTATTTCGTCTGCTTTTTAATAAATATTTGGATTTGCTGAGGACCTTTTTATTTAACGTTTTCTCCAAACACTCATTTGCTGCAGTCTGAGTTTATCTCATAACGTGACGCAACAAAATGTGCACGTCAGTTAGAAAATAAAGACAGCTGCATATGATGATATGCATCATGCACAAGACAATCTCCCTCAAAACACTGATGAGATGGTGTTTAAATTTTTTAATTTCACTTCATAATTCATTTGAATAATTTTCCAGCAGAGGTGTCAATCAAATTGAATCTTGTGATTCACAAGCAAACACTCAGACTGCCTTTTAAAATAACCAAATAAGCAGAGCTGTAACAAGCTGTATTTTAACATTTTATTTCCACAAACAAACACTAATATTGACCTCAACTGTCATCCTTCATGATGGTTCCTGTAGTCTACACTAGTGAGATTTGGAGAACAAACCATACATACTCGGATCTCAAATGTACTAAATAAAAACAGATAGCTGAGAACCTTATCAACTGACATTGGTTAAGAAATTAGCAAACTATAACCTATGCAGGATTTTAACCCTAATAGGAAGGGTCAAAATAGGAAGCGAAGAAGAGGAGACAACCGAGCGAGGGGCCACACACAGGTAAACATCAGACTGGCTTTTCTCGAATGTCAAGAACTGAAAAAACTGCATGTGCTGTGGTTGACTGAGTACACCACAGCACAGGATTCAAACCAGTGCACCAGTGCTTACAAGCCCACAGCAAACATTTTATTAACACACTACTAATTGTTCACTTGTATGCATTTGTTTGGCCACTGTAACATAATGACACAACACTGTGCTCTGCTCTAGCAAAAGACGAGTCTATTCAACTTTTTTTTTTTTTTGCTGACTAACACTTTGTTTATCCTGTCGGAGCCCTCAGCATCAGCACCACAGCCATTGGAATGCACTGAATGAATTAAGAGACTGTTGCAGAATGAGCACCACTTGCTCTGACCACATCTTGAGAAGCGTCAAATCGATAAAGTTAACATTTCTGCTGCTTCCCTCCCTCTGTGGCGAAATTAAGACAAAAATCTTTCTAGAGCTTCTTTAAGGCATTTAATTGAATTAATTTAACCAATAAATCAACTCACTGTTGGATATTGAATTAATCTTTCTCACAGTAGGTTAAACACAGCTCCTATTTGAAGAATCTGACATTAATTAAAGTCAAATGAGGCTCTGTCTCTAAAGTTGAAACATTAAGCCATTAATTTGGTCATACACTCGCTTTTTAGTGTCTGCTTTAATTGTTAAAGAAATTATAGTGCACGCATGGCCAGGTGTCACTCAAATGAAGCCTGTCAATCAAATCAGTCATTCAGGTCATAGTCATCGTAAGTAGTTAGCTGCAGGCAACTGGACTTGATTGAGGTAAGTTAGACATTTCACCTCTAATCTAAGAGGCTTCTTCAGTTCTGTAACTTCTGGCACCTGAGCTCCTCCAATAGGGTCAATGGAGCAGATTTATAAACCCTTGCATCCCTAGTGATCATGATCATCCCTTCATAAACATTGTACCTTTTGATAAGATGGATCTTCAAAGCCTTTTTCTTTCTGCCCTTACTTGGCTGTAGGGTGTTATTCAGTTCACATTTACAACAGCATTGAGAAAGAGGTTCCAAGTGTGAGTGAGAGATGTGTGAAGGGTTTGTAGTCTGTCAGTAAGGCAATCGTGAAAGCCTTGGCTTCTCCATTCCCTCCTAGCTTTGTGTCCTCTCGCATTCTCTTCAAAATTTATTCCAAACGGCCTGACATGTGTTTGTGATGCATTAACACTGAATTTCACTGCCCACAAGACAATGATAAAGACACACACCAGCCTGGAGGATCCAAAATATAACGCATTCAGCCATGCAGGAACAACCGTAAGACACGTTACATGGCCTTTGTGGCCTCGGAATACTTACTCGGCCTTCAACAAACATAGTCCTTGCTTAAAAGCGCACACCTGTCAACAGCTTCACAGAGAACAATGCTGTGAAGAATCCCACTTTCTGTCACATTCTGTTTTGCTATGCAAGCCCACATCTCCACCTTTTTTTCCCCCCTCTCCCTGCAATTGCAAAAGTATTGCATGTGTTGCCATTGGCAACTTCACATTAACCATTGATGATGAAGAGACGGGTCAGAGAGGATCAAGGTGACCACTCAGCGGCGGTTGGAAGCAAAGACTATTATGTGAAGAAAGCTAAATCAAGAAAAGAATGTGCTACTTAAAGTAGTACACACAAGTAGATTTTGTTAGAGGAGGATACCATTCATCAAGTGACATCCTACAAACCCTATGGGCACCTACAGATGGTGACCTTTGGCTACTATATCTTTCTCTCTGTAAATGGCAGGTTGGTTGTTGTGCATATTAAGCGTCCTTGCCTCAAAGAGAGTCAGGTGGTCCTGTTAATATCATTTCATGATGTGTAGCTCCGTTGGTAGCATCTGAGAGTCCTGCACTTTATTGGTTTTCTTGTTTGTATCTTTCACAAGGAGAGGGAAGAGGATGAGAGGAAGGGGGAGAGAAGGGCACAGAGTAACTGCATCTTTGGAGGTAGATGCTATGCAATTATTCTGAGTTACGCAAACATGTGTTTCGCTGCATGATTCAGTGCCAGTGTGGGTGGTATTTTTTTTCTCCATAATCCTATAAATGCAACCCAAATCAAAGTGCTCTGTCACTTTGTGCAGTGGAACCCCCAAAGGATGACACAAAATCTTCTGTGGAGGACAAAGAACAACACAAGCCAATTTTTGCAAGAAGAAAATATTCAATACTGATGATTTATTATCATGTATTCGTTTTCACTTGTTACTTGTTTGGTGTCTGCTGCTGTTGCATTTTAGGAGGAATGAACCTCAGGAAACTAGAAGCACGGGCTGTGTCCTCATCTCAGTTTATTATAAGAACATACACAAACACGCTGTTAAAGGGAGGGCTGCACAATAGGAAAACATGAGTGATGTGATAATGTTGTTGAATAGTTGGATGATGGTGTCTCTTGACAAATCAACAAATGTAGACGGTGTTAATGTTTGATGCCAACATAGTCCCAGACAGTGAGTAGCTGGCACAAAGATAATGTGATGCTCTCTCGGGCAAGACTATCAGACCTCTGAGGGAGCGTTTGTGTGTTCCCACAGGGAGCACAAGGGGCGGGTGGGAGGGAAAGTCATTTATCCCGTCAAACTTCTGAATGACTGGGTTTTTTTGAAGGGTAGAATTCCCTTTTCATACTCCAACGTGTTTGCAGCCATCTCACTTTTCTGATGCAATGTTGCTGTTGCCTCCGTCTGTCTTGACATGAAATGAATCACTTCCTGTAAGCAGCGTGGGAACGTCACAGGGTAACATGTGAAATGCAGAGAGGATCGCGAGGAGCTAATAGGATTAATCAGCAGTGTGTGAACGCATCCGACAGTGGTTTTGAATCAAACAGACATTTAACATTGTGAGTTTTATGTGTGCTAGACTGACACAGTGGAAGCAAATTATAAAATAAAAACAAAACAAAAAAACAACCATCTACCTTTTTTATCATAACTAAAACTTACATGGGGAACAAACACCTTTCCGAAAAGTGCTCTCATTGAAAAGCATGTGTCCTTCGAACATGATTGACGTAAACATGGCGAGTCGTAAAACTCTGAAGTATAAATCCTGCTTATGTGAACTGGCCATACCTTATGATTGGCTCCGCATGTGTTCGGGGGACAGAGTATTGATAATGCTCATGTCTCTACTTTACAGCGTGACTTAATCCAAGTGGTGAACTGCACTTTGATTTATGCGCGTGTCAGACACCGGGCTCTTGGCACCGCCGTGCATGAACAAAGGTGGAAATTATGTGAGCTGTAATTCATGAGCACAGAATGGACAACCATAAAGGGATCTTACTGGGGACTGCTCAATGTGCTTCGCTGGGCCTCGGGGGGGAGTGGGGTTTAGTTAAGCACCATGAGGTAACACACCTTCTTTTTTGCAATTCAACTCAAAGACGTACAATTCACTCGACTTTTCATATTTCTTGCACAAAGGATCAGGTATCCAGAGGGCCTAAGAACTGTTGGCGACTGTAGCGTCACCGAGCAGCACTTCAGTGTAGAACTTCTTAATTTCTGCATCCATTCAGATCTATTTTAACCACCTACTAATCATGACATAAGGGTAGAGATTGGAAAGGCATTAAGTTCACGGTGCATCAGCAGCTTTGGCCTGCAAGGAATAAATTTTGTTATTTTGAGTTCTTTTTGTCAGCATTTCTTTCTTTTATTGTCTCTCCTGGGCTTTAGCTCATTTTTTTACACAAACACATGGGCCTCCTCGCTCTCCCTCTTTCTTTACACAAATAAGAATCCTGACACACACACACACACACACACACGTTATGTGTATATTACTGCAGAAATGTCTTACCCTCTGTTTTCTGTGTGGTCTAAACACCATGTGATGGTGTTTTGGGCCCTGCTTTTTAGCACGAGTCCCATGAGGATACACGCAATCCAAGGAATATGTGCATATAATGTGTCTTTGTTTCAATATGAGAGTTTGTGTGTGTGTGAATGCTGGTATTTACTGTATGTTGTTGGAAGACGATGTTTTTCGGAAAAAAATGTGCTTGCTTATAATAAATAATTATAATTCATAATAACTGAAAATAATGAAATCATTAATTAAGAAAAATATGATGATGTTAATTATTAATCAACTTGCTAATGTGGCGCACCACCCTGACATCAAGGAAAAACAATCACAACTGCCATTAAATCAGTTTACAAAAACTAGTTTGTAATTAAATATTTTAAAAATATCTCGATGAAACAATGGGGTAAACTGTATGCCGTGTATCCCAGAATGCATTTTGTCGGAACATATCGGCAGAGAAAATAAATAAATAAACCTTTTTCTGTGTCCCGGAATGTGTCGTTTGAGACGAAATTAGTCACTAAGAATTCAAAAATGTGGTTTGTGTAATAACGTATTTATACAGAGAAACGGCCAGTGTGTGTATGTGAGTGGGAAGAGAAAAGAGATGGGGGGGATGGAACGGTTCACTGCAATGGTGAAACATGTGCAGCACGAGGCAGTGATTGTCCCGGATCACATGGGCGGGCGCAGGCGGCAGCCTGGTCAGTCTGTGATTTTTAAAGATTTGAAACAATCAACTATCTCTGCGTGCGATTGTCGACGCACACTAGGACTCCAGACGGCACAGCAGCAATGCAGATGGCGCCGCTAACAAACAGTGATACAAGTGGACGGTGTCCCAAACAACAATCAGTGAAGCACAAGCGAAAGTAAGCACAACGCGTGCAGTGCAGTAATACAACAGATGTGTGGATGAAAGGAACACAACTCATCTGACATGATATGCTTCTTACTTGGATCCCTACAGGGAGCGAAATGAGTATGTCCTATCCATCTTTAGGTCTGACTTGGTCCGTGGAGTTGCGGAGTGTTGATGGGATAGTGGGGTTAATGTCTAGAAGCTGCATCTCCACCTAAAAATAGCGAGGCAAAGCGTACATGCGCAGTTCAGCTGATCATAACTGGGGATATTCTGTGCATCTAAACGTGGTCATAGTCGGTTTAAATTCAAGATCAGAATTGACTGAGGGAAAAATTATAAATGACGTTGGATTAGTATTCCACCCTCTCTGCAGAGGGAGGGGGGTTCTCAGTGTGACGGATGAGCTCATACATCACACACCACAGTGCTGACAGCTGCCACTGTCACAGCTCAACTCCCGACTCCTCGGCTTCATTCATCCGACTGCAAGTGTGAGCATATTCCAGGCAAGACTCTGCTCATATGGAAACGTAACCACACACAGTCTTGCTCGCAACATGTGCCGGAATAAGCAGTCACATTTATCCGGCTCTGAATATTTATGCTGATAGTATAATGCATGTGTGTTCTCAGAAACACAGGTTTTCCTTGGGGCTAAATCTCCATCTTCCCCATTTCCCTAGCTGAGTGGCCCTGTGAGTGGGTTAATGGTGTGCCGGAGCTCGTAGGGAGCCTCTGGCGTTGGCTAATGGTGGGTACATGTTGCGTGGAAATGCCACGTTGACCCCTGTCAGGTACTCCCATTACTAGCGCCACCTCTGCACAAGTGTCCCCAGGTTTTTATTCTCTCCCCAGCCTTTCTATATTAACAAACACAATTTCTATCACAGTAATGATATACGGATCAGCCACAACATTAAAACTGCTAACTGGTTTATTTGTTGAATCCAATCTGTTTATAGCCACTGGAAGGAAATGATAAGGCTGATGTGAAATGCATAGCACACAGGCAGGATAGTTGCCGACATCATTTTAAAATATATTCCGTCCCAAGCGGCATGTTATGGTCCTGTTTTTTGAGCAGCCTTATTAGTCAAATATTAAACTTGGATGAATCCGGTTGGAGCCACTCTGTGGTGATCTTTGCTTACTTTTGTCTGACTCATGATGTCTGTCTCTCTGATATGTTAATGGTTGGTCTGTTTTAAGAAAACGTAGGCTCTGTTTCTGCTTCCTGTCCCAAATGATGGGTTAATGGTGAGGAAGTGTAGGGGGGAGTAAGTTTTGGTCATAAAATCCCCCGTGTCCCGGATTCTTTAATAGAACAGCAATGCCTGCTCCATTTCTATCAAGACAGATCTTTTAAATATTGGATAATTCACAGATATGAAATAGGTGCATTTCCAATAACATTACAGCGCAATACTAATGTTGCTGTGCATCCCCCCCCCAACAATTATCCCAAATTTATAGTCCGAATTGCTTGCTTCTGCTCGGGGCTTGTTTTTATTTGTTGCTCTGTCATTATCACATATTATCTTAAATATCCTTTATTCACAGATGTGTGAATTGACCTGGAAACGAGGCACTCCACTCGTCTAGTGACTCACCCCCGATGCAAATTGCTTTTATTACAATATATGTTTAGCCGTCTTCTGTTTATTCCTGCACAAATTGCTCTTCTATAATTTCCATTGATCTTTTCTGTTAAGCACTGTTTATGAAAGTGCTATCTATATAAAGAAAGTTTATTCTCATTATTGTATTAAGTCTGCGAAGGGCCTAATTTATTTTTTGTCTTAGAGGCAGTTTTCCCTCATTTTCTCCGTATGTGAATCATGTGCGTCCACTTCAGAGACTCTGGATTGACTCTACAGCTGACACATGCCTCCCAGAGCCCTGCTATCATTATTAGTGTTGTTATTATTTGACTCCCTCATTTACTTTTAATGCTGCAGGCACAAATAAATCCAGCCTGCTTCTGTCTCGCTCTGATCTTCGTTAGTACAGTGGCTTATGATTCCCCATGTGTATCCTTAGAAAAGCGGCGCAATAACAACATTGTGGTTTAGAAGCTTAAAAAACTGACTTGTCTATCCAAATAAAATTATGTCAACAAATAGGGAAACTTCAGTTGTTTCATTAGTTTAGAGGGGGCTGTTCAGCTGAAGCTCAAGGAAAATAAAGTCTAAGAGTCAAAATGAACAAAGTTCAAATAATAATAATTAAAAATAGAACAAAGTGCATTTTAGAGCTCCTCCAGCTAATACGTACACTTGTTAATTGTTCTCTCTTCTTTCTCTTTATTCTCTATACTGTATGTTTCACCGTTCCCTATCCACTTGTTACTTCCTTTATGAAACACATGGATTGCACAGAGCAGCCTTTTGAGTTCTTAAGAGCTTTTTACATTTCACTTCAACTTGAAGCCCTGTGGGAGCTAATCAAACAGAAGCACAGGTGTACCTCTGTGTAATCCTGAGATGTAGGCGTTACGTCATGTGTGCTATGCTGCGGTGTGGTTTCATGACAATATGCTGTATGTACATGGTGAGTCAGAAATATTACACTACATTACATGTCATTTAGCAGACGCTTTTATCCAAAGCGACTTACAATGGAATTGAGTACAGTCAGCGAGGGGTGGAATCGAACTTGCGACCATTGCGACCATGATGTTTTTCGCACACAGGGTACCGGTCTTAACCCCTGGGGTGGAGTGGCTCAGTGGTCAATTGTTATGACAGAAAGTCTACACATCCTATTAGGGCAAAAGAACGCTCATTAGCAGTGCTTATGGCGTCTGCCTGTGTCCTGAGAGTTTGGGGAAAAAAAAGCAATAGTTGGAGTATAACAATATATTTGAGTGTTATGGTGAAGGAAAGCTGAGTCAATCAGCAGCCTGTGTTTGCAAAAAGATCAACCTTATCAGATGGACTTTAGACAAACGTGAGTAATCTGCAGTGATTTTACAGATGGGCAAGCAAAGATGAAACACCAACCTCACCCCTTAAATCCCCCTCTTCTGCTCATCAGTCCTCCTGTGTCTGCGAACTCATCTTCACTTTTCTTGTTCTTCTTGACCGTAAAAGTAAAAGATAGCTCCTCAGAACTGGCTATTAACATATCAAGTGTTTTATCCAGACTAGAGGAAACGATAATGTAAAACATTTCTCATTTTACAGTGGCAACCAGTCAGGATGTAAAGGGAATCTAACTATAGTACAGTGCAAATGTCCATTTTGTGACCTCAGTGCGTGCATTCTCTCGTACTTATTTTGTGGGTCCAAGAACAACCTCTGTCATGATGTCATCTCAATCTCAACCGTTTTGAAGACTGCAGACTTGCAGAATTTTGAGGTCCAGAGGCATCACCTGTAACCAGGCTATTACTGGATAATACCAACTGTCACCCACACTGTAGTCCACTCATATGTGCCATAATTTATTGTCCAATTTAAGACCCAAAACTAGTGATTGAAACCATTAAATCTTCAGGGAAATGTTGACTGATGTTATAAATCAAATGAGAAGTAGGCTCTTTTTCCCATAGACCTCCACTCAAACTTACGACTTTTTACAACCAGTGGAATTGCCCCCTGGTGGCTATTCAATATATTTTTTACTGTCCTCTGGTGAACCACAAGACTACATCCATTTTTTTTTTAATGGTCCTATGGTCAAATCATCTCCCAGAATTAGAACCCAGAATAATCATGGTCCATACATAAGGTCACGACATTAAAGTTCATTTTCAGGATCTTCACTCCATTGGTTGTAATAGACAATACATTTGCCCTTGCATTATTGTTCTCTGCACACATCTGCATATGGATAAAGAAAGTTGTGTTTGTGTGTGTGTGTGTGCGCGCGTGTGCGTGTGTGAGGGAGAGATATAATGATGATGTCAAGAATGTGAAAACACTTTGAAGTGAGCAGAGCCGAAAGTGAGTAGCAGTCGTGCATCGTTAGTGTTGTATTCCCTAACAACTTGTCAGCGGCAGTAAGTGACAGGAGAACAAACACAAGCTGCCATTGTTGTGGCTGTCAGACAGAAATTCAGCCCAACACACCCCATCCTTCTCTCTGACACGTATCTGTTCACCCAGCTGCTTAACTTAAGTCCAAATGAGCACTGCAGCTCGGATTACTCTCACTTCTGCATTATTTTTCGTGAAGAATTAATGAGACTGCGATCAGTTCGTACAACAGATCATTGCCAGTATACGATCAATCTACCTTGATCTCCTCAGAAAATAATGAAGAAAGCATTTGTTTACCCATATCCATCCTTTTCCAAACAATTTTCTTTTTTTTTTAATTTTTTTTTTTCACAGAAAATAGAGTGAAAGTCTTAGTTGTTATAGTTAAGATACTTGAGGGATGAGTCATACGAGTAATAACTCACAGAGTACACAGTGAGTCCAGGGGGCATTATTTTTGCTGTCATTCACATGTTTCTGTGTCCCATAGCACAAGACGTCTCTGCAGAGCTTTGATAAGGTTATTGATCCAAACCAATGACTGTGACTATGTTCACACTGAAGCTTGCGACGTCTAATGCATCACTCGTCACAGAGGAAAGCTGAATAAATCCTGCCATGAAAGAAAGTGACGACATGTATCGAGTCATAAACGTTGCCGCCCCCCCCCCATCACCTGTGTTCCTCTTGACAAAGATGAACAGTGTTGTGATGAGATGAGTCACTGCATTGTAAAAGTTACCAGGGAAAGTAACTATTGTATCACTTTTTTTAATGTTATATGTCAAAATTAATGAAATTTTAAATTCAACTGTATGTTCAATTATTTACAACAGAAAATCTTTGTACACTAATCTACACTATTTTAATGTCGCTGTGGGACAATGTGAGACATGACACCTGCCAAATGTAACGCATTATTGTCAATATTATCGTGACTATGTTTATAATAGTAGAACCATGAAACACAGCAGTTGTTTTAGAACGTTTGATATCAAGATACATTCTTGCCTTTAATGTCAATGAGGGAAAAGTAATGTCGGTACTTGCAGTTTGAAAACATTATACCTTAGAATTTGCTGCGTCTGTGATTATTGGATGTTTTGACATCTTTACATCTCCAATCACTGTAATTCCTCCAGTTTTGCCCTGAATCTGAACTCGGCACTAGTAAGTGGTTCATTTAAAGGTAATAAATATCTCAGAGGGAAGTTGCTGCCCGAATAAGTCTTTGCTTTTAAAAAAAAAAACAATTGGAAGAAAAATCTGCAACAACTACATTCTGTTTGATACAAGACTTGGTCTGTGTTTTACTACTTTAATTTAATTTTTCAACCCCAATGATGCAGATTTTAAGGGTGAAAATATATGAGATGTATGCTCTCAAAATAGCTTTGTGTACATAAGAAAATTGGTATGTATTAGGTTTGTTAAAAGTTCATCTCGGGGAGCTGCCTTATCACTTTTTAGAATTAATGTGCTTTTCACACCCTGGCGATTTGCCATTTGGACAGATTGGAATCAATAGGTGAGGAGTTCACTCTCCCTGCCACCCCACAGAATTTTCATTTTCAACCTCATATACATAACACCTTAATTTCACATTTGATTTTCAGCCTCAAACATTAAACCTCCATTTTGGAGGGAAAAAGAGCAAATATTGATCCAACCTTTTACTGTAACCAGTAGGATAGTACATGTTCTCTGATCCCATCTGTTCCTTTTGTCATAAAGGTTTGTGTTGTGAAAGAAGAGCTTGTCATTATGGACTTCTAAACACGTTGCTTTTAAAAAAAAACATGGTGAATTAAGATGTTCATGGACAGATTAAGAAGTTTGAAGACAACAAAGGATGTTTAGAGGCCTGGATTGAATAACAAGTGTCCTCCTTCATTTAAATGCATGCCTGCCTTTGTATTTGGAGACTGGCTGTCTCCAACTAGATGTCACACTGTGGCCTTCAAGCATCTTAAACTGTGCAGTTTTTACACAGGTTACATACACTTTTTAAAATGCCGCACCTTGAAAAATTGTTAGGGCGGCTGCAATATGTCTTAAGGTAGCGCTGCTGCCATTTATGCCATTTATATCTGTGGGGGGTCGACAGTACTTAGTCTTTTGTAAAAACAAGGTAGTTCATGTCAATTTCCTCTTCTAGCTTTGAGTATATTCTTACAGCGACTGTGTTAAAGATATGGCTTAGCTTTCTGATCTGGCTCTAAAAAGACAATTGTTGTGGCCCCAGGGTGCCAGCGTTTGACAAGTATACCCATGTAATGAGGGATAAAACGTTCAGAGCCACACTCCTTGCCTGACCAGGCTACATAAGTGGCCCCTGGTGCCTACCTAGTGTCCCTGAGGCAAGAGCCTATCCCCTTGGTTTCAGTTTTGGAATGGATGGCTCATTCATAAAAAACAACGATGCAGTTTCTTGCCTCACGTGTCCTCCAGGTTTTTCTACTGACACATTTTTCAGCGGCTCAGCAAACGATTAAGCTTATCTGCATTAAATATTAATTTTTCACCTCACTTTTGTAATACTTTCCAGTATCCTTTCACTTCTATTGAGTCAAAGTGGAAACACTGAGAGTCGGGAACAGTTGAATTGGAAATAAACCTGGCAAAAAAAGGGAGAAATAATTTCATTCCAGTTGAAATAAATGAATGTGGTAGATAACCTATTATTGTTGAAGATGGAGCCAAAATGACTTAGTAATAAGTGCAAAAATACATTTCCAATACTAATATTCTATTACAAATGTTGCTGTATATATAATACAGTATTTCCTTGTAAATATGGTGGTTTTTTAAGCTCTGCACATAAACACAGCTGGTTCTCAAAGGTCAATTTAAAGCGTGAATGTGTGGAGATGCTGCTATGTTTTCACTTGGGGTTTACAATGTCATAGTATACTTAAAAATGCTACTCTAAATGTCAGGACTCTTCAGTATGAAGCCGCATATCTGTTGGTCCTGCAGTTATTTCACAGTAAAAGCCTTGCTGAAAAACAATATTTGGGAAACTGCGTGCATCCAGTATAGCCCCAGTTCATGAATTTGCTCGGCTGAGTTTCTGAAAGGATGGGGTCTGGGTCTGGACTGCAGTTGGTCTATTAGTGTCCTGGGTCACAGGATCTTTGGTCTCTCTCTCACTATCTCTCTCTCACATACACACACACATACAGTGTTCTCTGTCCTGGTAACATCCCATATCTGTTTTTCTGATTAATACTAGCTTGTGGTCATCCATCAAGCATATGACTGTCATTACACCAATCGAATCCTAACCGAAATGCATTTGGGGGCAAAATTTGACTTCTTCTCCTCATCGTCCCATCTGGTGACATGGACAATTAATCACCTAAGCAATGTGCCTCCGCTCTTCATTATTTAGCCCCAGAGAAGAGGCTGGTGTGAGTGAGTGTGCGTTTGCAGAAATAGAGGTCTGGCTCACCGTTTGAGCTTGTTTATGGCAGCTTGTTTTGGCTCGGAACACAAACATGGTCAAATTAACAAACATTACTGCTCACAGGCAATCAGACCCCCTGTGCAGCATTTCAACTAATGAGAGGCATGAGGTGCAAAGTCTTTATTTCGTTCGTTACTAGCAGAAGAATGATTTCAACCATGCAGAGTTTTTCGCTGTTACATTTGCTTTTGCTGGAATTTTGCCTGTTCAGACATTGGCCTTAGTGGTTGCAATCATTTATGAAAGTCTTTGGGTTTATTCACAAAGCTGATTATTTTGAGCCACACAGTGTGGATTTAAAATGTGGACATTGATTTTGCCTCTACTTTTTTTTCCTCTGCTTCCTCTGGGCCGAAAACGAGTGTTCTTTTGAGTGTCGAGTTTCTAATGAAAGAAACAGCTCCCGCAATTATATAAACTCAAAAGGTTGGCACAGGTACTAAGCTTGACCCTTGTAGGACTAATGGTGTGTTTCCGTCGTGTGGAACGCTTTGGTATTGGTACAGTTATGGCGTGTTTCCTCCGGCTCGACTTGTCTCGCCTGGCCTTGGCACGGTTAAGTTGTGTTTCCTGGTACCAGGTACTTTATTTAGTACCTGCTGTAGCGAGGTTCCAAGCATGCAGAGTAGGTACTATGCGTGACATTGTCAGACTACCGGCCACTGATTAGTCAGAGTGTCGTCACAGGAAGAGACATCCGACACAAGAATCAAGCCGAACTGTAAAGTTGGATGGAATGAATCCCGCCATTTAGAGAAACAATCAAACAAATGAAATGTAAGCACAGCTCTTGCAAAGATGGGAGTACATGAACTCAGCTTAAAATACACACATAGATACAGAGGACTGGGGAGGGTTGAGTTACCAGGAAAAGCATTTGTAGAAACCTCTAACCTCCATCCTCCCTCGGCTTGCACTAATTTCACAGTAATGAAATTCTATCATACAGTCTAATCAGAGCTTTATTACACCATGACAGAGTGCAAAGAGTGTGTGGATGTGAGTTCCCATTATCTTGTGACAACACATTGGGAACATGTCGTATAGTACAGTTTGCCGTTCTGGCCTCATAGAGTGCATTTGAAATGGTTTGGGGCAGAGGTGAGAAAGGAAAGATTTTCTTTTTTTCTTTTGCCATGATCACAGCGTCGGATTTGAAATGGAACAAAGACCTTTAGCTGCCGTTAATGGGTGACCAGTGTACGTATAGTTTTCCAGTTTTAGATTTCACTATGGAACAGGGAGTCGGTAACCCAGAGCCTTTTTCAAACTGAGCCTATTATACTTGCTGATGATGTTCATCACTTCATGGCAAAAATGGACCCCTCTTATGGTTACTCCCAGCATGATGATACATCATGTCACAACAAGAATCCCCTTACACTGGAATAATGAACACAGTAGTGAAGTCTTTGAACTCCATTACCCTCCACCCACCAGATGCAGTATTAATACCTGTGTAACACACAGTTCATTAATAAACTATGCATTACTAAAGCACAAAAGCTTGTATAATTTCTCTATTCAAACCTGTTCAGTCCCGTTATATTAGTGTGTGTGTGTGTGTGTACTTGAAATTTTTGTGCATTCATTCTTGTTAGTTTTGTGTTTTTGATGAATGTGGCTTCCAATGCTGTTGCCTTCTTCACCCTGCATTTCCATCTCTCTCTGCCTCTTCCCCTGGTGGGTATCGCTGCCAAACATGTGCTTCCCGCTGCATGAAGGGTATCGCTAATGCTGGTTATGGGCACCATTCGGAATGATGAGTGATAGTGACAGTAGAAGTCTGTTGTATAAGATGGCACGTGCACAAAAATCACAGTTCATCCCGAGACAACATTGTGTCATTTGTCTTCCACACACAGGGTTTGGAAAGCTGTCAGAGTTATAATTCTTTATCTCCGTTGATAATGGCATCTGTTCTTATTGAGCGGGTTCTGTGCGTCCTGTTCAAAATGCCTCGAATAAGGTGTTCGTGTCGACAGAGCGTATATACTGTGTTTGTATGTTAGCGAGAGGGGAGCGAGACGGATGTGCGACTGAAGGATGAGTTGAGGGTGTTGAAGATGCCGTATAGGGATGGCGAGGTGAGCAATTGAGCGACGCCAGTCTCGCGTAAAAGACATTTTTAGGACACAATGACATGCTTGTCAAAGATTTGATAGGAGAATCACACCAGGCACCAGGTGTTTAGTGCAAAACACCTGGTGCCTCGTGTGATTCTGTGATGGCAGTGTGCTGTTGAATTCACTTTAGTAGCAAAATGAAGACAGCGCTGACACAGGGTTAAAAGAGGATCTCTGTTTTTGGAGCATTTTGAAGCTGGCTCTTTGCAGGTGATTATGTAAACGCCACGTATCAAGCGTATATTCCTGTAAGAAATTACATTTTGTTATTTTATTAATGGAGTGTTCTTTTAAAGAATCTTTTTGAGGATTCAAACTATGATTCTTACATCAGGCAGTGCACTGGGGGGCTTTGGGCATGTTTAGAATGGAGAATCCCAGGTCACCTGCTATTTTTGTATTTTCAAACCATTTCATGTAGCAGTTATTACAGCTCCTGCACAACTAACTTCATATAATGATTTTTTTGTAGCCCCGCAGGCAACATTTTAAATGAATTTTGTTTATTCTAGGCTTTATGTAAAATCAGCTGCTGTACAGAAAGTATTTTTGACTCTTTCTTGATCCACTTCCATCAGATATCTTCACTCGCACTGAAGTGATGCAAGCTGTGGCAGAAATGAATAAATAACACCAGCATCTGAGGCAAGAAAAAAAAAAAATATATATATATATATATATATATATATATAAAGGAGCAACCTTGGGAAAAGCTGTAGGTCCCGTCTTTGCAACCCATCTGAGCATTCCTAACCCTTTTTAAAAACAAAACAAAAAAAATATTTCTGAAATTGCATCACAGCCTCAAGAAGAAGGCATCCATATTTATAAGACCTTCTCCATGGCATGAGTCATTTGGACAGTAGAGGGTGGACTAGAAACAAGAAGAGCTTTGCACAAAAGGTCAACCTTGTGTAAATCCTTCATTCCAAAATGCTCCATTACTGTACTGACACCCAAGACCAGGTCTTTTTATCGAAAATCTCATCAAACCTTGTTTCTCTTCAAGAACAAGAGGCAATCCCATAGGACGCGATGAATATGATGAATAACTTGGCGTTCCGTAAGAAATGCCCAAATTACCATCTAAATGACACTGTAGTAGTAATTATGATGGTAACAATAGCAGCTGTGATCAATGAGATAAAGCTTCCAATTATAAACATGACATCTCATGGAAAAATAATGGGGATCATGTACAGCAGTTAGCTGTTATGATGTCCTTTGTGAATCGGATAATTAGAAAATGCATGGGTCAGTGACAGTGTGGAGGACAAATCCTTATATCAGACAAACAAAAAGCTAACGAAAGATTAAGCTGCAGCAATTGTTGTCATCATATCAAGCTGTGGGTGTTGTGTAATGACAGTGTGAACACACAGGCAAAGAAAACACCTATGAATATTTGGTATGAAATAGTGCTACCTCTTTCCTTTTGTGTCAGCATGCGTCAAACCACTGAGGTTTGCGGAACTTGGGTGTGTGATCGCGGGGCTGTGTAGGCCAGAAGTTGCCACTGTGCCGAGGGTAAGTGTGATGGACTAAAGCCCATCAGTGAGTGCTGTAATCCGAATCCTGCTCACCTCTGCAGAAGTGGTACATCCAGCAGCAGGCCAGACAATGCAGGCAAGCCACTCAATCGCTTCGTCTGTCTAGTATTCAGGCTCGTGCACCTTGTCCAACTCAATCTGCTGCTATTGTTGTGGTGAGAATGCTACAGTATCTTTGGAATAGGCTGCAGTGTTATATGGCCATTCCGTTTCTGTCCTTCCTCCAACTTTCCTCTTTGTTTCTTTTTTTCTTTTTTCCCCCCTTGTGTCAAGCACCTCATTTTTCTGCAGGGTGATGACTCTCCCCCCTATCTTGGTGGCTCTCCATTTCCTCCTCCTCCTCTTCTTTTCTCCGGTATGATTTTATGTCACTCTCTTGCTGCCACCTATCCTCCGTTCTCTTGCTCACGTCACTCCCTGTCTGTCTGTTTACTCCATCCTCTGTTTTCTCACCATGGCAAATCACTTTGCTGCTCTTATGTTTCATTGAGCAGGGGCATTGACAGGAGACACGCAAGTCCACTTACCTTGACAAGAACAATGGGCAGCCCGGAGGCATAGACAGAATCCATCAGCTTCATAACATGCCCATGTCTCCTGGGTTTGGTTTAAATCTACAGCAAGGAGGGACTGTCTTTTTCTGCATCACGGTTCACTAGTGTGGACTGTGGTTGGTCAGTTTGTCGGCTGTCAGGTTTTCATGTTTAAACAAACTTTTTTGGACAGCGTACATCACAAAGAGGAGTATTACATTCGCTATAAAAAGGAACGCAAAACGAGGCCGCTTTGAGGCGATTCAGTGTGCGGCATGTCCCCCTACAGTATGTCAGGTTTGGCAGTCATGCTTTTTATGCAAGAGGGTGGAATTTAACAGTCTAATTATAAACATATCACATGTAGGAGCAAGGCAACGAGGAAAAGGCACCGGTGGAAAAGGTCAACACCTGCACACACTGCCTGTCAAAATACACAGATCAAATCATTAAAATGTATTGTGTCCAACGTATTTAAACAACAACATTGATATATGCAGGAAAAGTGTTGTGTTTTCATAGACTGGACGGTCTACTTGGGAAGACATTTCAGAAAATTGACAACATGTGCGTATTAAGACCTGGAACTTGTGATTTAGAACAATAACTCATTAGGAAAATGTTTAGTGAAGTGAGAAGTATTCTCATTTCCCCGCAAATCTTTTTGCAACCAGCCGAGTCGCCCCCCTGGTAGCCAACTGCTATTACTGTCCTCCTTCCTGGGCTTCACTTTTTGAACAGTAAGCCTTGATCCATTTATGTACAGTCCACGGGTGTCTCCCAGTCTGATGCACACATGAAACAACATCAGTATCTTTCGCTCCAGGATCCTTCACGGCAAGAAAGTTGTTGATGACTGCTGTGCCTTGTCAAGCACACAGACACACCATCTCAGTACAGTTGGTGGGCATGTTGGATGACTAATCACATGTCAGCAGGTGGCCATAGTACGTTATATTTATGCTGTAGCCAGGGTTTAAATAATCTAGACTAAAGACTTAAATAACACTAATTATAATCCAATATGAATGTGTGGTTTTTTTTTAGAGTGGATCTGCAAGCATTTCTCAAGCCAAGCTTTCCAGTAGTCTTCAGCAAATGTGAAATTTATCGTCATCAAAGTGCAAGTTCTTAGCTTAAGCAGAGATATCAGATGTGGCGTGTTTCTGGGGTTGGGATTGTTGTGCCTTGATTATTTTCTATATTAATACACACTGCATGTCAAGTTGATATCTCAGCAAAAATTATACCGTATAAATAAAGCTGTCGAGCAGAAATCAGTGAGGTGTGGATTCATAAGTCACAATAATGACTGTCCTTCTAATCTTAATGGAGAGTCCATAAAGTACAAGTGGCAGTCCAAAAGAAAGGCATCCAAGGCATACAATCATTTATTAATACATGGATATCTTTAAAGTTAAAAACCAGATTTCATCATGGCAAACCTAATTTAGAGTATACGTCCTTTTATTTTTATCCTTGATAAGCCACTAATTTGCAAAAAAAAAAAAGATTTATTGTCAATTTTATCACATTGCCACCTGAGAAATGTGAATCCACCGTTTCCAAATGTCCTTGGCGCATGTGAGAGATGAACAAAAAGTTAAAACGGGAGTTTAGCTGCAGTGCCCCAGAAAGCGTTGGTGCAGATGCCGATGATGCCAAACAAATTCTGTGTTCCACCTGAGGTTGGCACTCGCTCAAACAGGTGAGATAAATGTGGACGAGGCTGAGCGATGCAAGCTAAGTGAGTGTGACAGGAGCAAGTGGAGCACAATACCAAACACAGACTTTGGTATGCATTAGATACGCGGCTATAGATTTGTCCATGTGCTTCTTCTTAATCTGTCCTCATCCTCGGCTGCTGCCATTATCATTCAGTCTCACAATAGTCGATAATGCCTTGACAACATCACTCAGGCTTAAATCATCTGTTTGATATGCGCTCAGAGGCCTTTGTGTCTCATCACATTTTTAGTCTGATGTCCAGTGCCGCTGTTCAGGTGAATTCATTACGTTCTGTCCTGTACTCTAATCGAGCGACACCCTGAAATCAAATAACTGCACTTCTTCCTCCAGCATGTAACACACACACACACACCCACCCATGCATCACTCGTGTGCACCCGCCCACCCACCCAATGAGTTTACCATCCGAAGAGCCATCTGAAAGCTGTCATTTGTTTTGTTTTTTTTGCGTCGTGTTGCACTCGAGTTGCACCTTGCCACTTTTTGTTTGTGTCTTATCAGCATTCCCCCTCCCCGCTGTATTTCTTGGCATTAAACTTTACTGCTACTCACTTTGTGGGTTTTCATTAATCATATGCCGTCGCTGCGGTGGACAAACATTCTCTAAACCTTGTTTGGCAAACCTATAATTGGTCTAATTAAACGTGTCCTGACATATTAGCCTGTCTTGCATTTCACTCCGCTACTCAAAACTCTTCTCCAGATCCCATTTCTCTCCTGTCTCTCAAACATCTGCTCCCCCCCCTCTCTCTCTCTTTCTTTCATCGTACCTCTGTGTCTCCTCTCCCTCCTCACACTCTTTGCCATTGCCACCTTATAAATGTAATTGAGGGAGTGCTTGCGAAAGGCCTGGCAGTGTATTCATGCAGAATGCAAGGAAGTGAGCGCGAGGAGGCGGCTGACACAGCAGTGGCCTCCACTGGCACTGAGACAACCCTACTTCCGTAGCCATCCAAAATCCTCCACGCAACTTAGGTGATTAAATTAGCAAGTTCTATGCGTGTGCTTTTGATGCATGGTGGGGTTATTCTCTTAAGGTATCGCCATCACCACAACTTTTATTCACTGCACTATATCACATTTATTTTCCCTGTTATTTTGTCTCACCTTGTTTGGAGGTTTCAGAAATGAGGACACTGCATCTTTTCTATACTCCGGCAGTAACTGAAGCAAGGGCAATTTAATTAGACGCTATTAAATCTATTTTAATATTTTAATTAGCAACTATCGATGCTTATAACGCGTCTCAATCTGTACACAAAGCAGTTATATATTTACAGGAAAGGTTAATGCAGGTGTACATGCATTGAACATGTTCAAGGCCATGCGTGTGACGGACGCATACAGAAGTCATTAACGAAGAACCGTATTTACATGTTTCTGCCAAGGTGATCAGTTGATCTGTGCACACTGCGGTAGCACTTAACACTTGCCATTGATGTGAGGGGGAGAAGCTCAGAGAAAGAGATGTAGTCAACGCTGACAGAGGAAGAAGATGAAGAGCAGAGATGCAAGTTAAGAAAAAAAAAAGAATGTAATAAAGATATAGATGTGGAACTTTGCCATTGGCTCTTTGTCTAAACTCATCATACCCTTGGCTGTCCCTGAAATTAAAGATCATTTTTAATCACTTTGATAATGGAAGCTTCTTTTTTGTTAAGGGGAAACTCTGATAGATATAAGAGTTTATGGGAGCTGACAAGGGACATTGCATTGAGGGCATTAGAACTGGCAGCTTGTCAAACAGCCCGCTGGAAAAAGAGTAGCAAGTCAAGAGAGGAATGCAGAGAGAGAGAGGGGAAGTGAGGCGGAGACCAGTTTCATAAGGTCGGCCAGTGGGTCACAAGACAGTACGAGTTTCCTATTTGCCTTTTCCTGTGTTTTATTCTCCACCACTCATCTTCCCATTGTCCAATAATTACAGCAGAGAACACGAGGTACAAAGTGCTCTTATTAAGCAGCAACAAATAGCAGGAACATGAAAAACTGAATTACCTGGGGGAGGGAGATTATTCTGCGGCAGTAATCATAATATCAGGAGATATTTTACCTCCTAGATAAGATCTTTGAAGTGACTTTAAAACCAGAGAAAAGGACATCATGGAAATGTATGATGATGCTGCACTGTGCCATTTCTATTCATAAGTTGACCTCTTTAAAACCCTTTTAGTTACACTGAATAATATTTTTTTATGAGTTGTTTTCCTTGCTCGAAAATGTATTTTACTAATTTGTGTGTTGTGTGATATATTTTAATAACTCATTTTCTTTGGGCGTGTGTGCCTTATTCAATTAATGACATTCATTTCCCTCGCTGCTCTGCAAGAGCTCTGGACTGATGATGCTCCTTAATATCTCAGCAATTGTTTCACGGCCCTTTAATTCTGGCTCACTTTATTCCATCCCCATCCTCTCTTTTATGTCATGTATTCATCAGGGTAATCACAAGGTTTTCCTGTAAGCAGAATAACTGATCACACAGGGTTTGCACAGAATTGGCCATAATCTGCATAGACCCCACTGTAGAGCCATGCGGGATGCCACATTGATGATTATCTTAATTAAAGTCTGTGTCGCTGGGAAATGTGCACAAACAAGCAATAACAACGTGACCTCCTACCCAGGCGTCAGCCACTTCCATACCAAGACAGTGCAGCACAACCCAACCCCAGCTCTGCTCACAAGCCTGAGCTGCAGCAATCAGATATTCTAGTCAATAACGTGGCCTCATAAGAAGGAAGAAAGGAGTAAATAAGTGAATAAAATTGTAGATGCAATACTGCAGATGGAATGTTGCCAATGTCTTGGGTTTTTGTCAATAATTGTCGATATTTTTTAATCTCTCGCAATGACTTGGAAGGCAAATATCGGAAAGTGTTTTTGGTATGCAAATCAGGACGCTATTGTCATCCAAGATGGATGGGCTCAGGAGATGGGCTGAAGGATGTCGGAGAGAAATGGAACGCAGTGAAATTTGTCTCACCCCCGCTCGCCCCCCATTCTCCCTGCATTCTTTAGCTTATCGTTATCACTCCCCTCTGCCTCTGCATTACCTTGTTTCAAATCCCTTCCTATAAAATGTGCCCTACTATTGTCCTCAGTCTACCAACTCTTTTGTGTGGGTGTGTAACCACTTTATCTTTTTTTAATTTAGTTTACCTCTGCCTGGCTCTCTGCGAGTGTGCACAGGTTTATACAGCACAGATCTGTCCTTTCCCTTACTTACCCCCCAGGCCACATGCAGGTCATTCCCATTTTTACAGCCCACAGAATAACCTCTCCTCTCAGAATAGGAAGAGCTTTACAATGTGTGGTTTGTGCTTTTATTTAATTATCTGGGAGGAGGCATATTCTGCTGTTCCTTCCGAGAGCATCGCGTTGCTCAAAGTTTCCATCCCTTCATTACCATTGTGCTGCAGTTTACGATACGCTAATTCACACAGTAATTCGATGAACCCCAAATTAACCTGGCCGGCTGGTATTTTCCCCATTAGATCATTTCTCTCCACACTCCATTGTCTCCATGATTAAGATACATCAATATCCATGAGCTGGATCAAATGCGGTCAGCAGGCGGAGGAGCTGGTGTCATTCGATGTCTGGGTTCACCGGAGCACAGCAGCCGCATATTAAGGACAGAGATGACGGACGAATTACAGCCGATTAAGATCTGGTAATCACATCTACTGCCTGTAATACTGTCACAGTATGGTGCCAGCCTCATCTGCGAGGGCAAGAGGATATTTTGTGGGGGGAGGGAGGTCACGGGCTGTAACTCGGTACCACAGTAGTACAGAGCAGTGTGCTGCTCTTTCAAAATGTCTTCACCTTACTCTTTCATTTACCTTCTGTACATTGTGTTGTTATAGGATGTTCCTTCCCTCCATTTCTTGCCACATCAGGCTGAGCTAAGGTGTAATTATGTTTTTCAGCAGAGGGTTAAGTAGCTCCACTGCCTATTAAGTCACAGACAAGTATAGTATGCACACCATAACCTTGAGTGGTATTTCTTGCCATCAGTTAGGGCTGTTGAACATAAAATAACGGAGGCTATTACAGTACTTAAACATGTCTTGTTTAAGCACAGCTCTGGCTGCCATGTGATCATATGTCCTCACTTGTGTTGGCACTCTGGCCCATGACGCTGACCGTAATTGATCTTCTTCAAGAAGTTGTCAAGAGGCTCCTATTTGACAAGTCCAGTTGTTCCACTCGCTGCATCTCTGTGATAGTGGACATTACTCATATCGGTGCAGTCAGCTTGAATTGAACATCATATTGGTGAGCGAAGACCACGTTGGTTTGTATCAGGTACTGGATGCAAAGCTGCATGACATACTTTTTCTTTATTATTTCTTGTCAGTTACCTTTTGTAAAAACCGAAGCCTTTCTTCACTCTTTGAGTGTCAACCGAGTTGAAGCTGTGAACCTTGTTTTGCTTCCTGTAGAGAATCGAACATCATGAAATGCACTCCACAGTTGAAGTGCTGCAGCCTTTATGCCTTGATATATGTTCGTGTAATGCCAATGGATTTGGTTCATTAAAGTTGTGGAATGCTTTCAGTGAGAGAATCTCTGTGAGGGGTCATTGTGTGGCTTTTCTACAGATATATCATGTCTTATCTAAAAGACAAATGTGGACTGGAGCATTTTGTAATTTCTATCTTGCTCTGCAATCACCACGGATACTGATTCGAATCTCACTGATAATACTTTTTTTGTTTGAACGTGTGTCTTGTGTAGAGATCATTTCAGTTATTTAAATATCTTTTTAGTTCAGAGTTATTCAAAAAAACTTTAATTCTCCTTTTTTATTTTATTTTATACCAATTAAGAAAAGGGCATCACATACCGCGCTAGGTGCTACAGTGTCATTTGTATTTGGGAAGATCATAATGGGTTTTTCAATTTGATGTGGTCCATTACAATTACTGGGCTGTGATCTTAAGTAGCCTCAAAAGACAAAATGAAATGGAAGTCTTAAATTAGGTAAATGGAGGAGTAAGTTAAATGGTTCTTGACTGCTCACTAGCCATTATCCACACCCAGCCTGGCACGCCACAAATATCCATCCTTGACCCTTGATAACACCCTCATCGCTCTCTGCGCTCATTCGTCTTCACATTATTCAACACTCTAGTCTCTAAAACAACAGCGGTTGGCTTGTGAGTAAGCACTTCACAGCTAGTCTGTCTCGTTCCCCACTTATTCAGGAACAAACCTTGCTTCTTTCTTGCTGAAATAATATATTTGTTGATGTCAGGTTCAGTTGTTCTTTCCTAAACGCCCTTAACCCAATTGCTCCAAGCCCAGTGGCTGCCAGTAAGGTTTTTTTGATGAGAATGCCTTGATCAAAAAGGGTGTCGATAGTTTGAGCAATCAGTCAGGGGTCAGAGGTTGAGACGGAATAATTGGAAGTATATTACATTAGGGAACTGACCCAAACGATGTGTATAACCCTTATGGATTCAGCTGAGGTATTAACAAGGTATGACTGTGGGGAGTCCAGGTCAGCAGGGCAATCAGATTACAAGGAAATTCACATTGCTGACATTACATCTGTATCAGGTCTCACTGGGATGTTTGGCTCAAGACCAGCTATTGCTAAGCTGCTTATTTGCTCTTTGTGGCGGCGAGAGCACTTTTCTTCACTTTGTCTGGTCTCTCAGTATCTGTAAAGGATCTGAATATTTTAAATAATCCTTTGAGTTGAACATTCATTGGTTCCCTTTTGAAGAAGTCAATTAAAAAAAGCTGAGACCCTTCAAAGAGTCACTAGATGGCACTGTTCCCACTTTCCATAAGCAGACTAGTGATCATTCCTTTAAAAAAATTGTCTGAAAAAGATATTGAATTTCCTATCCAAGCAAATCTCATGTGACATCTAGGCAGATCAGATGTTTGCATGAAGGTGTGCTTGCAAATGTTTGACTCAGTTGTATCAGATCTGGACAAAAGGTCTACCAAATGTCAGGATTTAAGATAATCAGGCCTTTTTCCATTTCCAAAAAAATGAAGTCAGTACCGTCACTTAAAGAACCCAGATCTTCGACTCCTTTTGATAATGGGTAAGTGATATGAATAACGGTCATTTTCCCTGAATATTTTCAAATTGGACCACCTCACCAATGTCATGTTTGCATTCTGGAGTTATCAGATATAAGCCAAACAATCTATGCAACATAACGGCAGCCTAGACAGGCAGGCAATAAACAGGCGGGAGAAGGGTAAAGGAACCACAGAGCCTTAAAGACAGATGGTGTTTGGTGGTGACAGGGATGTTGATGGTGGTGTGGATCAGTGTTCATGTCACAAACAACCTTCTGCCTCACCGGTCGTCATGGGGGACTCACTCTCTGCGTGGCTGAGAGGCATACACACACTCTGATAGAAAGAGAGAGAGAACAATGTGTACCTCAGTTCTCCATGTTGCTCTCTTATGTTTTTGCAGTGCACCACACCTGCTCCTTACGTGTGGGGCACGGGGAGAGCTAAAGAGCAAAGAGAGGAGAAACTCACAAGGACATCTCCTAATCCAAAACATACTGGTTGACTTGTTATTTATTTATTTAACCGGAGAGCATCCCTGCCACACTCCTGAGAGCTTTTGCAGATCTGTAAGCAGGTCATGTTCTCTTGAATTCATAAGCACTACAGAAAATCCAATTTCCCACTCTAGATCCATACCACTAGTGCATTACAGAGCGAGGGGCTTAGAAACTTAAAATGTCATTTCTTGAAAAAGTTGGGGGAGAAATGTAGGTGGATTAGGCTGATGATGATGATGATGTGAGATTTACGCTCTCTACCCTGCTTGCCTCCTCGAGCAACGTCCTCCGCAAAACACATGATGTGCTGTTGGAGCACAGTGTATTCTCTACACCCCCCACGTGACCTCATCTCCCTATTTGCAGACTTCCACACTGCAAACAAACCACTATCTGCCAGATTCATGAGACATGCAGACGGGAGGGATGCATGCCAATACATACGCTCGCCAAACAAATGTCACTTAGGCTCTGACCTACGGATATAATTTCCCGCACACTTAACATGCATATTCTCACATGATTGCATGAACCTGTCTGCACACTACATTGCACATACCTATTTCTTAGCTATTCATCCATCCTTATGCGCACAAACACACACACACACACACACACACACACACTCTCACTGCCCTCTGGATTATTATGCTTGACGCCTCTCAGCCTGAATGGCTAGTTTCACACTGACATACTGGTGATCTCAGTCTGCTTCTGAGAAGCAATGGAACCTCCCTCCCTGCACTCTGCTCTCACACACACTCACACACACTCACACACACACACACACACACACACACACACACACTCCCCAATCCCCTTTCCCAGTCTGTTTGTTCAAATCTTTCAGTCTTACTGTATCTTTTAAAGGGAGAATGAGGCAGACAGACGGAGAGAGGCAGTGATGGAGAGAAAAGGAGTATTATGTAAATTGCCAAATCCAGGTCAGACTGCCGAGTCCTTCATTAGATGCTGCAAACCCCCACCTTTTTTCTTCCCCCCCACATGGATTTGAGAGCGTCCTGCGACAGATTCAATAAATGCCACCTGCATTCCAAATATTAACAAATGTAACAAGATATCTCAATAATGCCCATCCATAGTTGTGGTGAAATGATTAGCTAAACTGTAGTTTCCCTGATTCTCTATAAATTGATACCGATTGTCTTCAGCCTGCAACACAAGAACAACCAACGGCGTTTCTGCCTCATGCTGTGGCAAGTTTTTGGGGTAAAAAGTTGCTCATTCATTGTTGCAGGGGAATTATATTAAATGTTACTCAGTCATTACTTGCTCTAGATGACCAGGTATGTCATCTAAATTGAATACAAAATGTATAAAAGAAGGTGCATAAATACAAGACCTGGCTGTGTGCGTGTGTGTGATTGGATAAATAGCTTGTGTACTGTACTGGTCCAGTAATGTCCACCAGAGCTCATTTCACTACCGTAATTCACCTCTATACCCAACAGGCTTTATCAACCCCAGCTTCAGTTAAATGTCTAATAATGGTGTTTCTTGAAGATGCACATTTTAGAGTGGTATTTTATAGTGACCAGTCCAAGTCTCAAATGTGCAATAATCATTATAATCAGCATGTAGTGCTCACTAGTACAGATTAATAATAAAACAAATAGATGTCAGATAAATAAGCCTTTTGGTTGCATATAGGAGCATATACTGTATTTCGGTTATTCAGGCTAGAGGTGACACATTGACAATGACAAGAAGATGTAGAGCTATTTAGGAAACACTAAAGATAATGAAGACACTGCAAACTTAAGAAATTAAGACGTCAAATCAAATGCACATTAAATTGTTAAGGGTAATGGGACGATTTGAGACAAACTTAATTGCTGCTGCTGCTACTCCAAAGTCAGAGCACCATCCAGCCTCTCCTCTGGATTTCCTCAAGGGAAAACCATCTCTCTTGTCTGAGAGCAGACATGACTTCAAGCTGTCCTCTTGGTAACTCTCCAACACGTATTTATGTTGGTGAGATGGCTTATAACTGCATTTATGATGCTATAAAGTCTTTTTTGGCCAAAGTTCCTGCTGCTTACAGCATGTCTTTAGGTCCATCGTAAAGCTGGAATGGGCTCTGCCTTTGGAAAGGCACAGTGAGTGCTATTCTGTGTATGTGCACGCCTGTGCGCACGCACACGCCGCACACTCTCCAGTATGGAATAAGTCGATTGTTACGAGGGCTCCGGTTCCAGCAGCTATTTTTATGGTTACAAACACAACATTATGTGGACTTGTGGAATCGCTAGCATTTCCAGCCCTGCCTGACTAAAGTGAATTTGACATATCGTGTCATAACTGGATGAGTAGATAACAGCTTCTGTTGTGTGATTAAAGTGACACTCCACCCAATATCAAGCACCTATAAGCTTACACTTGCCTTGTATAAAGCACGGTGATCAAATTGTGATTGATTTCAGTGTTGACAAGTTTGCGGCAGAGAAAAGTACAGCAGCTCAGCACTCTTTTATTAGCCTCCATTTTTTTATTTATTTATTTTTTAGCTCCGGCTGTCCACCAGACAATGATTGTGAAGAACATATTGAGTTTACATATCAATAGTGAAGGAGGGAATGATGCTGCAGGGATGATTTGAGTTGTGCTGGTGGTTGGTATTTCAATTTTTTTTTTACACTGTGAAATGTCGGCATGTTAGGAATACATTATGAACAACGTAGCCAGTGGGCAAGTTAACGTCTGGGCCACACTGTATGCATGTTCATCGCATGTCGGCTGCATCGCTGACGCGTTGTATCTCATGCATGTCTGTTGTTCGCACAGGGGGGCACGTCTGTGGTGTGCCTGCTGTGGAGCTGCGGTTTGCCCGTGAAAATTGACATAAATAGTCTATGGTGCCTATGTAGTCACCCTAGATTGCCAGTCCATCACAGGGCCACATAGAGACAAACAACCATCTAATCTCACACATGTGGTCAATGTAGAGTGTAGAATTGACCTAATTCCCAAATCTGCATGTTTTTGGACTGTGGGAGGAAACTGGAGAACCTGGAGAAAAGCCATGCACACGGGAGAACATGCAAACTCAATGCAGAAAGGCCCTTTTTCCGACCGGGTCACAAACCTGGGTCTTCTTGCTGCAAAGGCTCACACTGCAAATATCTCACAATTTAAAAAATAAATAAATAAATAAATAAAAAAAAAAAAAGATTTAAGGAACAGAAAGGTGAGTGTTTGACATATTCAGATATAGACATTAAAACTGACTAAGACTAATTTTCACACACCACATGTGGCAGGTGGGGAAAAAAAAATACTATTCACAGGAAAAGCACATTTCACATCAGTGTCATGCACCTGGGACAAATGCCTTCTTAGTGCCTCCTTCACTGATTCACATTTGGCAAGAACACTGTTTTGACAACAGCGAAAGCTAAAATTAAATCAAATATTACAGCCCTATTACAGACATTACTAAGCACGAAGCTAAACCTTAAAACTTTGACCAACAAAAAGTTAATTTGGAGCTAATTTGAGAGCGTGGAGACAAAAGGCCTTTTTCTTCTGCTTGTTGACACTTCATGTACATATCCTCTGTGCTGATGACATAATCCTAAAATAGATGGAATGAACTGTGCAGTGACAGGGGTTTGCTTTATTTCTGAACATTCTGTTTCAAACATTGTCACAACACCTCTTTGTTAAGATTCCCATCTTCAGACATTATGATGTTTACCTCCGGAACTGCTGTCCTCTCACCTTTCGTTGCACAGAGGAACCAAAGAGAAAAGCCTCTGCCGCTGCCAGGAAGTGTTTGTCTCTCTGAGATAACATTTCAGTCTAAAATACTGTTCATAGCTCACCAGCTTCGCGGTGCGCACAGGAATCATTGTGACGGAGCATCTCAATTAGGGCTGTCACTACGAAATAAATAATTCATTTGAATTATGCGTCAGTGTCATGTGGTACGGTAGGAAGGGGTCCTAAGGGGCACTACTTCAAATGGCCTATGAGACTCCAGCATTAATTTCAAACAGGTCATTCTAGCTCCAACGTGAAATTTACACCCCCATTTTTAAAATGATAACAGCCCTAATTTTAATGCGTGAAAGAAAGCGGGTAAATATACGAGCAGGACATTGACATGAGCGACAACAAGTGGCTTTCCGATTAATCGAGCAGTGCCATTTCGGGGTTTATTTCGTCGTCTATGGACCTTCTGGAGAAGTCAGAAGACACGGCTTATTGTGTGCAGTATGTGTGGTGCAATATGTGAGCGCTCAAGCTGCTGTGTTGTTACGAATAAGCGAGGGCGTGAAACAGCATGCTCAATCAATTCAAACTGTGTGCGTCTCAGAAAAAATGTTATGTGTGCCGCTCATGTCGCAGTGTTCCGCCGTAACGTACGTCAGGTTGGCCCGCAAGCAGTCTGTTTCAGGTTGGTCTCATTACCAAGGTAATTCCTCTGGAGCAACAGCTCCGTAATGGCAAGAGATGGTAATGATACTTTAATAGCCCTCCTTATTGCCCACTGGCCAGATCCTAAAACCTGATTTGCCTACTGTGCTCCCACGGAGCCAAGAAGATGAATAGAAAGCTAACCATCATTATAATCTGCCATAGAAATCAAATCAGAACACCCATAATCTACTTCTCAGCTCCTCCTTTTTTTTTTTTCAGTCTCATTTTCAAACAGTCCATTGTGCACACCATACATCTCTCCCCACTGCTTCATCATCGTTTCTCTCTTCGTCTACTTGTCCGACTGTCTGCTGTTTTTCCCTCACTTTTCATTCTTTGGCTACTTCTTTGTCTCTTTGTATCAAGGCTCAGTTTTTCATGTCTGTACTTCAAAAGACATCAGATGATTGGGTTTTTTCTTTTTTTTAATCGGCATTTGGAGGTAATGAGGGATGGCACACTGAGCTGACAAAGCAGCCACAACGACACCAGTCTCGCGAGTTGGGGAGTGGAGCTGAGCAGAGCGCGCTTCTGTAAACGTGTGAACAAGTTTGTGTGCGCGGGAATGTGTTTCAGGCCCCGGAGAGTCCAGTTCAATACTTTGGATTGATAAGGATTTTGTTATCACCCTTCAAAGTTTCACAGAAAACAATGGTGAATAGAAATAGATTGTGTGTGTGTGTCCGACACCCCTGTTATCTGTGAGTGAGAAAAGTGAGAGAAGGCCAAAAAAAAAAAAACACACTAATCTTTTGCCCATATGGTTGGGTTTCTCACATATCCTTGATAAGATTTATAGGGATTAGTTTGGCACCCGAAATAGTCAGAGTGTGGAAAAATGGCTGTCTGGATGGTCCTTTAATCTCGGAGACATTTCCACTGTTGACACGACAGACCACGACTTTTTATTCAAAATAATCAGTTTCCGAAAATTGTTCTTGCTTAGTTTAACATGTTTGGAATTGACTTAGCCATGTAAAAGGCTACGCATCACGCAGGGAGCTTATATGGTTGTTGTCTCTTTGGCGGTTGTGCAATGTCACAGTTGATTCTTTGCAAAAACACTATCTTTCCCCTTTTCTCTCCCTCCGTCTTTCTTTTATTTCTTTCTCAGTCTCTCGCCCACTCCCTCCGTCAGTATGTTCATCTAAATAATTCCGCGCAAATCCAGGCCAGTCTTTAATCAGATGTCACCGCTTCCCCTCAGTGACGGGTGCTCAACTCATTATCATAATCATCCGTGTCTCGAGTTGCTTTTTGCGTAAGTCTTGGGACGGTTTTCTCTTCTTCACTCGAGCGACACTTTACATGTTGTCTAATGTATTTGTGGCATCAGTGCCGTCCTTTGAGTGTATCATCGACTGCTGTCTTCAGATTACAATTAAAAATAAAATATGTAGTGCAGCTCAAACTGTGCTGTATATTCAAGGTTTTCACATGTGTATGGATAACAAAGACTTCAGAAAAAGTTAGATAATGATGATCTATTCATGCTTTTTAAGACTTTCTTTCGAGGTCTGGCATTGTCTACTCAGTTAGCACACAACAATGTATATTGTGTAACGGGGAGTGATTTATTTGCTTTGTCATCAACCGTAACTAATTAACTTCAAAATAAAAGTCCACGTTCGCTGTTGCGTGCTCTCTGCCCGTGTGCTCAGTCGCCGTCAAACATTGTTTACGAGAGGAGAGCTGTCACTCATTAGTGAACCGGGTGTTTCCGCAGGTTCAACAAAGTGAGACGCGTTTGAGTTTCATGTCAATAAATTAAGCCCACTAACTGTTCTCTTTGAACCGTGGTCTTTAGTGTTGTGTAACCATAGACGCTAAAACAGAACAAAAAATATGAAGTGTGTGAAATTAACTAGCCGATAGTTGTGTTATTCCAATTAGTTAAACATTTGAATGATGCAAAAAGGAGGAGTATTTAAATAGTGACAGGAATCTGACATGGCCCAACCCTAGTACCGTGATCAATATACAGTAAAAGTCATTCTCTTATTTAGTCACGACTTTAAAGTTTAGTCCATGTAATTGAAGTCTGACATTAGTAGAAACCTGTCACACGGCTCTAATTTATACTGTGCACTTGTTTCTGTCTGGAGTAGTACTCGGCACCCTGGTGGGCACGGTTCCATGATTTTCTGTGGCTCAGTGGAAGAGTTTTCCCTTGTGTTGAGTGTGAGAAGTTCTACTGAATTATAGTTTCCTTTTGCACTGATTTCATTTGGGCTCTAATTGTGACACAGGACGGGCAAACTGGAACCCGAAGAGATCCATTGCTGCATGTTCATGTGCCAAACATGTGTTGCTTTGGACATATAATGACTGCAAAACCTTGGAGATACTTACTTCATGTGCAGTATAATGTAGAATAAGACAGTAAGCAGCTTTTATGTCTGTAGGGGGGAAAGGACATATGGAGACAGAAGAGGAAAAGGGCTTTATTCAGACTGCAGGCAATGACATTTTCTCTGAAATCAGATCTTTTCAGGCGGACTGTCCACAGTACGTCTATGATGCGTCTTTTTAAACACACATTTTTTTCTTGAACAAACTTTGGACTGCCCCAGTTCAAACAAGGATAGAAATCCAGACAAGGTACCAACAGCTAGTGGAGAGTGAGAGAAGGCAAGTTAAGGTTTGAGAGATTGATTGTTGAGCTGGCAGTAATTTCTTCACTTAGGGCCATTATTATTTGCTGTGTTCCAGGAAAACTTAAGTCCAGAAGACGTTCGATGCACTCATAAAAGATCTCTGAAGACTAAAAGACGTAATGGAGCATATATGATTCACACAAATTCACAGGGGCTGTGATTGGCACATTTGTTCAATTAGTTGTAGGAGGCAAATCTACAATTCTGAAATAAAGAATGAAGGTGTCATTTCTTTTTAAATGAAGTCTTAATCCTCATCCTCTTTGCATAGCTATGTTATTACAGTCACTGTGTTGTACTGTAACTGTCTAACTTGCATTGTTCTGGTTGCAGATAACGATAACGCGCTAACAAGATGGAATGGAACAAAATTTGCCATGGCTATGCTTGCCCGAGGCACAGTGATGGAATTCAAATCTTATCGTCTTCTCCATAGGAGATACAGAGCATATAGAGGATGCAGGCAGGTTGGGTTGGAATGATTTGTCAGGGGCAAAATCTCCTGGAATACAGACTTGCTCGTTGGGCGTTAACGCGTGCAATCTGTCGCGCGCTGGCCCGTCCGTGTTTGTGTGTTTCTGACTGTGTGTGTGTGTGTTTCTGACTGTGTGTGTGTGTGTGTGTGTGTGTTTTGGAGGCCCAGTCGTGCTGCCGTGTGGTGCAGTTTCACCACAGTTGCTTGGCAGCTTCTCGCCTCTTTTAATTAGAGAAAAAGCATCTGCAACAAGGGTCACCACTGAAAGAGTGAGTGAGTGAGAGAGAGAGAGAGAGAGAGAGTGTTGTTTCCAGAGTAAAATAACAGATGCAGGAATCAAGGAGTCAATCCTTTCATAAGGTAGAAAATATACATATTGTGTTCAACCCCAATGCCTACTGTGCACACTGCATACACTCTACCCTCTTCTCACTCAGTATTGACTCTGCGCAAGTTTACAGATAAACCATTTCTGCTTTTAGAACAATCTTCCTGACGATATCAAAGCAAAGAGCAGAGAGAAAACATTGCGCTGTATAAAAAATGAATGATGGCGCCATTTAGGGAGCTGTATAGGTTATAGTTAAGGTAAAACATTAATGAGTGAAACTAGGCTGTGTTTACTTGAGCAGGTTGGTATGGTATTCATGACTCGCAGCTAACGCAGTGTTTTTTTTTGTTCTTTTTTTTAAATCTGAAGTAAATCTGTGATGGTTGGGTAAACCCACGATTCCCACCGGGAATATTTGTTTAGTTTCTTATTATTTGATATGAACTATTCCTGGAGTCGCACTCTTTTGTTTTCCTCGTTGACTTATCTCCAGAATCTTCACGGCGCCTCCTATTTGCTCTCTGATCTACTTAATTAAACACAATGGACATGCTCAGATAATGTTAGTATCATTGGCAGCTGAATAATTACTGTGCACAGTGGGATGAACTGGTCTTTTAGAAGCAGTGGAACTAGTAGTTTGCCTTTCTTTTTTGGTTCACCCTGCTCTTCTGTGATTTATTTACCACCTCCCGTTAGCTGCCTCTTGTTTTTTCCTCAGATCATTCCAGTTTTTCATGACTCATCTCCCACATGTTGCATAAAAGGCCAAATGGTCTTAAGTCGGTCTCCTATAGTTTCTCTTTGCATCTCCTTAAATCTGTGGAATTAAGGCTCTTTCTTCTCAATTCCCTTTTCTTTCTTTCTCTTTGTCGGTGTTCAGTTTTTTGCTGCTCTCCACTTGTATTGTGTGCAGGGTACTCCGTCGCTCCTTTTTCACATTTCAGGGGTAAAAAAATGCGTGACATGTGGTGAGTTATGGATTAAAGAGAATGTCAGTCACCCACTTTTTCATCCCATTTCCTTCAGGCAATGCTCCCTGGTGGCTTTATGTGTACCTGCAGGGATTTTCAGGTCTTTTCTCTTCCTATTTTGTCTCCCTGTCTCTTTTCCATAACCTTGTTCACATACACCACACCACCCACTAATTGCATGTCTCGAGAAACTGTAGCCCACACACCAGGTCAATTTCTGACCCATCCTCATTTCTCTAAGCCTTTCCTCTGTCACAGCCTGCTGTCTGTCTGCAGCCCCACATACTTACTACTTCTTTCGCTTCCTACCTTGTTACACCTAAGAACTGTGAAAACTAGAAATGGGAAAAATCTCTCCTCTTTTTTTTTTGTGATAAAAATCACACAGAGCTATGGCTGCATCCAAAACCAATAAGCTTGTGATGGGAAAAGAGCTTTAAGGAAGAGAAAGACTGGCAGAATGAGTCAAAAGAGAAGTGATAAATAAAAGATGGGCCACTTTTATTTCACCCGTTTGCAGCTTAGGAAGTAGACTACGGAAATGGCAAGCCTCAAAACAATTATTTTCCAAGAAATATGGACATTTGTGTGGATCTACTGTGGATTTGAAGGGTGTGACGTTATTAATCAAACAAAAAAATCAACTAATTGATGACAGTTTTATAACAAAAATGAGATGCCAGACAAAAGAAACTGACATTCGGTTTTTGAAGATTGAATCCCAAGCAGGGCCTTGAAATAGAAATACTAAGCTACTTTGATAATGCTGTGTTGTGAATGTAGGGCTAAGGCATGGTGGCCTTCCAGTAGAGTTTTCTTAACTCAAAGTGGTGGCAGATGCGTTTTTTACAGAGCCCCGGGAATTTCATGGTAAAAAACTAAAATAAATTGTGCCCAAGAAATAGCTATAACGTGCGCACAAATACTTATCATTCCTGGGTTATGTCGTACCTGCACCGGTATTGGCCACGAAATAGTATTTTGTGCACATGTTATAGCTATTTTAGCTATTTCGTGGACACAATTTATTTATTTATTTATTTTTACCATGTCATGTCCGGGACACCGTAGTTTGTTTTTTTTTATCTTAAAGGTCATTGGATTATTTCTAACAAAGTTTCAGAAGTAGAAACACGAATGAATAAATAACTGATTTGCCTTAATTGCCAGGATTGAATTCAACAAGACAAACGTTGTTTGTTCAGTGCAAATTTGAAATACTGTTTGTGCCACTGTCTGCCGTATTATCTGAGACAGCAGGTCGAAAGCATCCTGCCCATTAAACAGTTCATTTAATTAACTGGGGTAGTGGGTTATGCTGATTTTGACTTCACAGCTAAAATGTTCCTTTTATATGTTTTATGGCCATATTTTATGGGTAGTTAAGATAAGGTATAAAAAGGTCACATTTTCAAAGGGAGTTGTGAACTTTTTAAAAAGATGAAAAAAGAAAAGGGGGGGGGGTTTGAAGGAGTGGGAGATGGAGAATTAGAGCAATGTATCATGCTGGCAGAGGTCAGGCAAGAGCAGGATATGTAATTAGCTATAGAGGAGCTCGGTAATCATGCAACTAATACAGTGTTTCAGCAGATAATTAGTCATGCCACTGTAACAGGATGTCTCATACATATTTGACCGTGCATTTATGTACATATACATGAATAGTTTGTGCTCTTATGTACAGTTTAGACAGAGTTTCATTTATCGTTACATATTTGCATCTTTTGTTTTTCCGTTCCCTCTTCACCTCTTTCCGTCTGTGGTGCTTCTCCCTCCATCTCAACGCCTCCTCGGTGCGTTCATAACAGACCCCCCCCAGAGAGGGGGGGCTAATGAGGGCTAACGATGGGAATGCATGTTGCCGTTTCCCTTTCATTAACAGGTCCACACTTGCACCTCGCATGTTCGTCATCGGCAATCTCCTCTCAGCGCTGGAGTAAGCAGTGAGTCCGGCCCCCGCCTCAACCCATGCTTATCTTCCATGTCTCTGACTGCCCTTTATCTTACCACCAGCACCGCCTCCTCCATGATGAATACTAACGTGTTAATTACTGCTCGATACCATTTCAGTGTGCAGATGAAATGTAGGACGCAATGTTGTCCTATGGGCTTTTATAGAAACTAGTAACTTTTCTGCTGTGTCCTGTTTTGATGCTTGCGCATGACGCGATATGCGTCATTAACGCATTGGGTCGGTGCATTCCCAAACTGAATTTCTGGTAAGTGGAGTATTGAGCCTTGCTCGCCGAGCAGAAAAAGCACAACAACCGAAGAAGTAGGCACCAAGGATACTCGTCCGAGCCTCAAACTTGCAGCTGACGAGCTGTGTCCGAGGGAGATGTAGCATTGCTCTCTTCTTCTTTGGTAGGAACGCGTCCTATTCTCTGTGTCCAGACTTGTACCGCCACCCGATGGTGAAGTCAGATACTTGTATTATTATTTATGATATTATATATCATGATATATTATGATATTTATCGGAACCTGCAATCAGAAAATGCCAAAACCATAATTTCTTTCCAAAATAACAAGAGTAAAGGTTTTGCCTTTTTGTTTCTTTTATTGATTTATGGTATGGTCATAGCACCATAAGAACTACATGCACATACTTTTGGATCATCTTCAAATGACCTCAACTTTACTCATGTCGTCATGAAGTTCTTAAGAAATGTTTTCCCAAATCATAAGTCACATGTTCAACAGTGTGACTGGTTGAAAGACTAACACATCCATACGCATCAGCTTGTGTGTCGAGGACATTCATTACAGGCGGTGGAAGAGTGGACAGAGGCAACCTGTCCACCTCCACCTTTTCCATTTCTCCTTCTACATCGCGGGACTCACGGGGCTAATGTTGTCAAAGCTCTAAAAGACACTTTTACAGGCTACAAAGCAAATGAATAAAACATCAAAGTCAGTACTCAGGCGGCTGTGGCAGCTCACAGCGGCTTCTTGGCAAAGCGTCAGGAATAGACTGCACTTTATGTCTGATGCATGTTTGGCACATGGAACTGACTTTAATAATCTAAAAACAACATTCTGTGTTTTTTTGTTGTTTTCTTTCAGAATGGAATCTGATGTATTGTCAGCCCTGCACTGCATGTTTTGATATTTGCTTAGAGACCTATAAGGAAGATGATGGTGACTGCTGCTAATTAGCGCTTTACTTCGAGAAAGGGGAGTTGGAACGTGGGTTGTGTTTGTTAGAGCTTGTGTGACAAGAAAACATAGTTAATGACTGTTATTTTGTGTTTGGTTTTTAAACTTATTTTTTTGCATTCCACAGTATAGAAAAAATGTTTGTTTTTTTTATCTTTAGACGTCCAAAGAAAGTAAAGTGCTGAGAAACTTGCTGTGAGATAATGGATTAGATGTGGTGTTGTTTTGCTGCTCCTCTCAAACTCTCTCAGTCTGAGGGACTGGGAGTGCTTCCAGGTTTTTGCACAAGATTGGTGTCTAGCAGATGTGTGGATAAGACTCTGATCACCACTGAGCTGCCAGTAGCCTCACCGCCATCCGCTTCTCACTGACGGTCATTGATGATTTCAATTTTGCTGTGTGATTCCTGTACGCGTCGCACGGTGCTGGGAATAGATTTCTCGCCTGTTGCACTTGCTGCAGTTTTTTGGCTCAAATCGATTTGGTAAGCGAGATATAATTAGATAGCATCTCACTTGGTTATCATTTCCCATGAGGAAGCGGATGTTGGGCATGGCAACTATTCCTCCCTTCGACTCGTGCTGTCTGCTCTTAAATCTTGCTCCTCTTTCTTCTTCATGGCCTTTGTAACTGGCTCCGTCTCCTTCTCCGCTCTGCTTCCCCTAAGTGCGCATGCAAGTGTAACATTATTTTTGTTACATTATCTTTAGTCCTCTTTCATTACATCTGCGAAAATTCTCTCTCAAACAAATGCAGCAATTAAAATGTTCTCATTAAAATTTTCCAGTTATGGTCCCCCTTCTCTTTCACTGTACCACCCATGCTTCATCTCATCCCAAGAGTCCCTTGAGGAAGAGGTGTTTTCCTGTTGCCATGGCAGCTCCTTACTGATGTGTTCCGTCTGTGGTGCTGAGGGTCAAGCGGCTGGAGCAACACACTGAGATGTTGTCACACCACTTGACTTGAGTAACTATGTAATGGCGTGTTTCCACCGAGTGGAACAGTTTGGTACGTATTTTTTTTTTTGCGTTTCCATTAGGAATTGTACCAAAACTGTTCCCAATTTATCGGTACCCTTCCCTTTGGGTACCAGAGTAATGGTACAGTATGGTACGGTTGGAGATAGACCCGCAACAGTCGGCTCAATTGTTGTTGTCCATTGTGTCACGTTCAAGGTCGTTGTTGGGGCACCGGTACACAACGTATCTCGCAGACGTGGCAATCGGGCGCAGCGCACACCCCACCTACCAGCTCAGTCGAAACGCAAGCCTGGCCGAGGGCTTTACCGCTCCAAACTGGTACCATACTGTACCAAGATGAAAACACGCCATTAGTACTAATTTATTCTTTATGCCTACATTGTTTCAACACGAGTCTCTTCCATCCATAATTACTTGACGTTCACTGTGAAGCCTCGAGAAGCCCAAAGCCCATTCTTCATCTGTCACTCACACCGGTGTCCACTCATATGTGCACTGCATCGTTGTCTATTTATCTCTAAATGGGAGCGTCATTTTAATTACATCATGTTCTATTTTAGAGGACCTGAAACTAGCGAGACCATTAACTCCTGTGGAATATGTTTACTGGCGTTATAAATCAAGTGAGACGTAGAGGCTAATTTAACATAGACTTCCGTTCAGACGTAGCTCTTTCAACCAGCGGATTCACCACCTGGTGGTTAACTGCTACCTCTGTCCTACATCGTAGGCTTGTTTGACTTGTAACGTACACACACACACACACACACACACACACACACACACAGAGCGAGAGGGAGAGCGCTACATGTTGTCAAAATGTTCATAACCTGACATTTTATTGTTATTGTTTGAGAACTGTGACAGCTGCCATCTGTCGCGGCGACACTCCACACACATTATTCACAAAGACTAACATGAATATTATGTAATGACAGATCATAGCTGGGTGAGTTTTGTGTTCACACTATTAGTAAGTCATTACTGCTCAGTCTGTCAAAACAAAATGTCGAGTTTTTAATGAATATTTTTACGCCGTTTATTTTGTCACCTTGCGACTGAACTGGGTGTGTGTGCATATGCCTGTGTGTAGGTTCACTTTGTGTTCAGCAGACTGTGTTGTCGTTTGTTTCTCTCTGGTGGTTGTTTTGTTATTGAGAAATTCAGTGCTACCAACTACAAATTCTCCTTGTGTCACAACATCTCTTACTAGTAATTAATGACATTATTGTAATCATATGGCAAAATAGATACCTTCTCTTCTTCTCTCCCGTCCACCGCCGTCTCCTCGTTCAACTTTCCTCGCTGTGTTTAAAGTCCATTTTAATCCTGCAATAATGTACCTCCCATTTAAAAAGTTTTCTCAGAAAAGGTTCATCGGTCTGACACGCTAATGAATAGAATTCATGTTTGTAAGCATGTTTAATTCACGGCTGAAATGGAAAGTGTTGAACTACCAGTAGTTAAATCCTTTTAACCTGGAGCGCACGGTGGATTCAGACGCCTGTCTGTTTTATTCATGTCACCGCGTTTCATCATGATGTTCTCGAACTGAAAAGATTATTTTCTCCACCTGCAGTCATGTAGTTTGTCTTTAAAAGGCCAAATAATTAATCAAGTTATTGAAAGAAAATTGCTTCATTAACTTATAATGAAAATATTAATTAGTTGCAGCCCAGCAGAAGCTTTCCCTTATGCCTGGTCACTATCCCATAAAAAAACCTCTCATAGAAAACGGCTTTTAAAAGCGGAACAAACCTTATAAGTAGGGCTGGGTGATTAATTGAGTTAATGAATTAATTAGAATTAATGGTTTAAAATGATTTGTTTTTTTTCATGAAAATAAATGTCTCTTTAACTGCCTCTGCCGCTCCCTTTGGGGGTCCGTACGCGGTGAACTACGGCTGTTCCAAAACAACCCCTGCCTGCCGGTGGTTGCACTAACCCCAGGAGAAAATCGTTTGTCATGTGCTTGTTTGACGATAAATCAATAAAATGATATAATATATGGAGATGGGTGTTAGCTGGGAATAGAATGAAATACACTGTAGCTGAACCAGCGCTAAAACCTAATTTTTGAATTTTATAGCCTTGATTTCCTGCTTTTTTCAACTGAAAAGACTTTGCTGAAGTGTGGTTAATTTCTCATATGTAAACTGATTATGTTATCAGTGTCATTTCTAATACTGTAGTCCAATCTGTTGTTGAAAGACTGACTTGCACCTGTCGACTGAAAAATTCAAACCACACGTCTCCTCGCTGTTGTTGCGTCTCTCTACTCTGGATAGTAAAATATTAACAACATTACTGACGTGTCAATGGCAACATGCTCTGTGTGACTTATCCTGGGCTTCAGTGACTGAAACTTGAATCCAAACACATGCCAAATGCACATAAAGTAAACATGAGATGTGAAAAACATTTCAAGTTCATTTATTTATTTTCATTATAGACTGCAGATAAGAACCAAGATCTGTGTCAAGGATAAATCCTTCAGACTTTCTATATTCTGCCTTTGTTTACTCTCATTCCCAGTTTTTATTTTACTCTCCAACTCTCTTGCTGGTTTAAGATCTGGCCAGAATTATCTGGGCCAGGCCATTAAATGAAACTTTTTGAATGTACATATTGTTTATTTTCACAACAGGAATCCTGGCATAGATGAGCGGGATAAAACAAGCAGGCAAATCTATGTTGTAAAAGGCCAAATGGCCTCCTGTGTACAGGATACAGATGTATAGGTGGACATGCAACAGCCACCACAATGGCTGCAGATCTAATCCTATGGCTTTAAAATGACACATCGTCCTCATGAGCAAAGCGGTGCAAATGTAATTCTCCCCAGTCACATGCTCCACTTACCTCAGAGATCCTAGTGCGGCCACAAACATCATGTATACACAGTTAACTTGGAATTTTAAAGCTACACTCATCAATACTTTTTATATAAACCATGGGTTCCTGTGGCAGTGTGTGTGTGTGTGTGTGTGTGTGTGTCCCTTGTTGAAATGTGCCAAATCCTCAAACATGTACTGTATTTTCAAACTTCGTTCACCTTCACAGAGCATTTTTTTTTGGCTCTGTTATATTTTGCAGTGACTGCATCACCACCGGCCCTCCTGCAGCAGACCGGCGTCCAGACAAAAATACTAATGTTGGTTGAAAACTTGGTGTAAAGTTTTCTGGCTGGACAGCATTATGCAAAAAAAGTTGAAATTACCTTGAATTGTTTTCCACGTTGGCTAATTTATCCTCACGCACACACACACACACACACACACACACCTCGTAAACAAATTTAAAAATCAAATGTTTCTTTTTGGAAATTCTTCAGAGGCTGCTCAAACAAGGCTGAATTATCCTCCAAAAATGATGTGTCTCCGCTTCATGGTCCGTTTTCTTCTAGTTCGTTAACAGTGGCGCTCATGTCAACACACAGTCTTGCAGCCAGCGCTGTCGTTGCTGTGGTGCTTCGCTCTTGCACGGTGTTTGCTGCATCTCAGCGAGTTGCTCGTCATTTCTTATTCTGGCCTGCTCCTTTGAATTTCTGGGAGTTTTCAAAGTGTCAGAGAAGCCCTGAAAGCACACACTGAAAATTCACTTTGATAAACATATATCTTTAGGCTAGATTAAAACAGAGAGCATCAAACCTAGCACATTTGGTGTCACAGCACAGCTCTTTTGAACATCCTCATGTGGGAGTCATAATAAGCCACCATGCCCCACCATCACCACCCCAACTTTTAGAATTTTGATTTTTGTTGACAGAAAGTTGGTCGCATGGAGGCATGTACAAGCAGCACGTTGTGTAACATGGTTATTTGTGTACCATATACCCAGAAGAGCTGTAAACTCCTAGTCGACTGGTAGATTTAATGGTTGGTACGTTCTTGCTCGACCAAAATTCTGATTGGTCAATTTTTTTGCCACGTTAATTTCATACAGTGTATGATTAATTTAATAAGGAGGAAAGTACCAAACGCTAATGGGGGTTTTTGTTGGAGCACCCCCACTATTTTGGATTAGCACAACCCGCAAAGAACATCGGAAGTGTGACAGCATTTCACAAAAATAGATGGCGGGTAAAATGGGACGATTTTTTGTCAAAATTTCATGTCGATTTCTTTGGTTGATTACAGCCCTAAGACCCAGATATCAGTGTTGTTAACCAGTCAGACACAGAGTAATAGGAGACAAAGAAAGTTTGTTTCCCTCTTATTTGGCTCATTCGGAGAAACGAATGAAAGGAAGTGGATGGCAAGCTATTGGTGATGATTATTTTCCCAGCCATTTTCCCCTTTTCTCATCTGCTTACCTTGGATATGAATTAACCGGGTTTCAGTTTTGAGTCAGTTTTTGAGTCTCCCGTCCCAGTTTTTCTTTTTTTGCGATATCATCAGCAGTCAGGCCTCATCTGTCCCTTCATCCCCTGTCCAGTGTATTCCATTCATCACTCCCACTTCCTGTTGCCTTCATTGTTGACACCACATGCTGCGTGATGAAAGGCCAGTCGAGTGGAAAACGTGCATCCTGACATGGAAATAAAGTGCTGCACATCTCCACTTATCTTCCTGCTCTTAAGGCCAGTGAAGAAAACTGTCCTCATGAACTATCCCTGCTTCATGTATAGAGGCAAAATATGGGAGAGTGAGTGAGAGGTTGAACTAGGTAGCCTGATTGTAGCACAAACAAAAAGCTAATGATTTATATCCTCTGCTACGTGGAGCACATACAGATTATTATATATGACTGAAGTTGTGTCCCCCATGGTAAAATGTGCTACAAGGAGTGTTTGTGTGTGTGTGTGGGACATAGTGGGTGAGCAGGTAAAGATGAATAAGGATCATTAATGCAGCCAAGGATGTCTACAGCGCTTCCCACTGTGAGAGGCGATGGGTCCTCCCCTGAGACACTTTTTAAATGTCAACCTCTTGTGGCCCAGCTCTGAGTTCAGGTGTAAGATTATAGAAATAATTCCCATTATGTCTCAATTTGTGTTGCTATACCCTTGGTACGGCGCTATTCCGCAGGATCATTTCAGAACACAGTGGATATGCTGTCACACTATTACTGGTGCAGCTCTTTGTGCAGATATTGGAAAAGTCTTGACATTTTCTATGTCTGTATTTTCCACCAAATCAGAAAATCGCTTGAACAAGTCAAACGAAAATATTAACCATCGCACACTCTGGCGACATACGATGTCTTAAGAGTTATCCACGTACCACTCTCGGTGTCATGTGCTCCTTCATCGACTGTGTGGCATTTTGCCATGACATTCAGAAAGCCGATATTTGCTATACAGAGAAAGGAAGAAAAAAAAACAGATAAATGTTGGACTTAGGTAGTTAATGGGAAGTCGATTCATAATATGGAGGATGTTGTATCAGTGACTGGGATATTTTGATTACAAGTGTTCAGTAAACACCACGTTATTGAGTGAGCCTGCAGCATTTCAGTGTCTGGATCAATATTTTATGTACCAGCATATAAGCAGCTCATTGAATTATTTTCTCCTTTTTTCTTCTTTCACAAAGATAAAACGTGTCATGGTCCGTTGTTATTATCTGGCGCAACACACTGAACGCTCCGTGTCTTTCCGTCACTTTCTTTGACTTTTTTCCCATTTCCCCCCCCCATCCTTCAATCCTATAAAAATGTCGTCCATCATAAATGATGGTGGCTTTTTACTTTGCAGAGTTTTTACGAGAGTTGCCATTAGACCATTAAGAAAGCCAATGAGTGATTAAGCAGGGTTTCTGTCGTTTGGTTCTAAGTAGTGTTTGAAAGCTGAAACTTTTGAAAAGTTCAATTAAAATGAAATATTATTGTAATGTAAGGCCTCTGCAGTGTTCCTGCAAGATGGTATACTGACTACAGTCAGGGGATGAACAATTTACAGTACTTCCCCAAGTGTCGGCTGCGGCTCTGAAAGTACAGCTGACTGCAAGTATTCCAGGTGCGGGCCAATCAAATACATTTCAAACATTTAGCTCAAGCACCAAATGGAGCTTTTATTTTTTGTTATTATCTTATTTAATTGCCTACCTTTGATAGTAACCTTTGATAGCTGACTCCAGCACCAAGCATAAAATCTGTGGTGTGTGACGTTTGGTTAGAATTGTTTCCGAAACTTTTCGTGGACACTTCTTTTGTGTTTTCAGTCCAAAGACGTTTACCATTGCAATGCCGCCGTTACCTCTCCGTCTAGATGAAAACAAATCACTTCCTGTGTGCAGTGAAGGGGTATGGTATGGTAGGGTAACACACACACACATGTAAATACTGCTCTACTGAGAAATACTGATAGGTTTAATCAGCATTGTGTAAACTCATTGGAGAATGACATGAATGTAACAGCCATGTGTTTATATTTAAATGTTACGCACTACAGCTTTAACCCTCTTATAACCATCAATGTAATGAGACTGCCTGGATTTATGTTGATTTTATGGCTGTAGTATTGTCAAGAAATGTTAAATGAGTGAGTGCTTCTGCTCCTTTTCCAAGATTGCTTTCACTTTCGATATCTGGCAGTTATTCAACCGCTTAAGAAGAAGCTGGCGTCACAAACGCTCGTTCCGCAGAAGTCCTGAGGGCTACCGTAATGACAAGTATATGGGCGCAAAAGCCCAAAAGCAAAAGCTCCTCTACCGCTTTGTCCTCCACGTGAGGGTGCTGTGCCAATCTCAGCTGACACAGAGTTACGGTAATGAGAAGTACGCATGCCAGACATGTAACGGAAGGGTTAAAGCAAAGTGTACGTGTGAGTCCACCAGTGTAGAGCTGGTCATCCACTATGATGACAGTGAGTTTGCTGAATCTCTAACTCCACTGCCACTTTGCATGTTCGTGTTTTTGGACACTCAACCCCAAAATTGCCCATCATTTTTGGATCACTCATGAGTGGGGGCGTGTAATTAGGTGAAAAGCAGCAGATGCACAGGTCAGAACAGTTGTGGGCCAACAACAGTAAAAGGGCTGTCATTAGTCTATCCATTCCAGTTCAGTCCGGGTGAGTGAGCTTCCCACATCTTCCGCCGTCAGTTCTTTTGGGTTTCAGCCATAAACTCATACTACCCTTTGAAATCCAAGGCTTTGCCCCCTTGAATTAACGGATTTTCTAGTAGTTTATGGTCAGATTTAAAGCAAACCTGAAGCAAGTCAAATAGACGCTGTTGACTTTTCTTTCTGTGTTCTTCTCAGTCACATTATTATTATTCTTAGCTGGTAATTCTGTTTTTTTTTGTTGTGTTACAGCTTTTACCTAAAATGCTTATATATAACCTTTAAGCTAATTAGAAGAATAATTAATAAAAATAGAAAACTAATGACTCACAGTTATATTAATGTCCAATGCAGTGGCTTTGGAGGCAGAATGTGTTGTGCAGTGTATTTTCCACATAATTCTCTTTTCATTTTCCCCCCTCACTATGCGAACACAGCTGCATGTCTTGTCCAAGGTGCATAATGCTGTTCTTGCCCACTGGGCAAAATGTTGCAGGGTGGTTTTAACAGCCCTTTTATTTCACAGTGAACCTGTTTGTTCCTGGAGGATAGTAGCTTTTAAAATCCTGCATTTGTGGCGCCCCGTCATATACTGTACACGCATACTGTAGCTTCTGTTGTGAAAGGTGTAGGGAATGGTGTGAGTGAGTTTTTTTCTTTTTTTTCTTATGACCAACTACTACAAAATGACCACTTTCCTTTTAATAATTCACTTCCACTCCATTTCTGTTGCTGCAATGTCTTCCATCAGCTGCTGGCAAACGCATCCCCAGTGTGTGTGTGTGTGAGGGTGTTACTTTACTAAAGTCATGCTCCGCTTCTTAAGTCCTGCTTCAGAACCGAGACCTGAATGACTCCAAGGCGGGCAGCATGAATGGGGGGTTGTATATTAAGATGTCCCACATTTTATGATCTGTGAGCAATGCGAGTGTGATTAGAAAAAAGGGAGAGCAGGCTGGAAACAAAAAGACTCGTGTAAATGAGTTGTGTATTTTTAGTCATCAGGAACGTGATGAAACATATTTTCGGTGTAGTCTGTGTAGGCGGGATGTATTTCAGGGATACATTTCATTTCAAAGTTTGTCAGAACCAACAAAGTCCTTCTCTTAACTGTCCTAATAATATCCATTGATGTTTAGTGGTGCTGTCAGGATGCATCAGTGTTGCCGGCTACCCGTCTGTGAAATCCGAACATCAAAGCATGTCTAATTTGAGCAAATAGTTGCCTTGTTTTCACATCATTTGCTCATGTTACAGGAATGAGTATCAAGGTGCAAAACATCACGGTAGATATTTGTTATTCCCCTTGTCAATGTGAAGTGAGTAATTAACAAGTAAAAAATATAAAGTGACAAACTTTATAAATGTTCAGGGACACATACTAGAGGCTACACGGAGGAAAGTGAATGCTTTAGTAACATTATATTCTCTTCCATGTTGATTGTTTGGAGTTCCAGCTCTGAATAACACAGTACAGAACAAAAGAGAGAAAACCCTCATGTAATATCACTACAGTATTAAATGATTAAAAATTGTGGCATCTTATTAAACATGTATTATCTTTAAGGTGAAGTGTGGGGCGTTTGATGTCATGAGTAATGAAAGACAAATAGATTAGATGACATTGGAAAGTCACTTTTGAATTCTGGCTTTTTATCAAACAAGTGCTTGTTTGAAAAAATAAATAAATACACCAATTGAAATGATGCACATTCTCACACCCTCTCTTAATAGTGTTGAAATCCTGCTTTAAATGTATAATTGTTTGCAGCAGGGGTGTCAAATGTACGGCCCATGGGCCAAAACCGGCCCACCTGAGGGTCCGATCCGGCCCTTAGGATGAATTTGTTAAAATTTCACATTATGATTGCAGTCTAATCAGTTTCAGATACCTGTGACTAAGGGTTTTGTGCCTTTTAGATCCACTATGAACTGTAAGTTGTTATGCACATGTGCCAATGGTAAAGTTTTGCATACTATTGTAGAAACCGCACTTCTTTTTTCTCAAGAAATTCAAGGTTGTTCATAATAACTTTTGGAAAAAGATGCTTCATTAAATGTAAAACAAAGGGAGACATTTGGAGATCTTGTTTGTTGGTCTTGGTTATTATGCTATTATTGTACTGGTGTGGCCCACTTGACATCAGATTGTGTTGTCTGTGTGTGTGTGTGTGTGTGTGTGTGACCCCTGAACTAAAATGAGTTTGACACCCCTGGTTCACAGTGTAGTCCACCATGGTGCAAGGACAACTAACATAACAAAAGGAAACAAGGAATGACACCGTTTATTGCATGTATGGAATACATAATGCAATAAACACACACACACACACACCGTTAAACGAGCAAAAGTGGATTGGAGTCTCCCTTAATGCACTTGCTCCATGTTATATCGTTAGTCCTTGGAGTATTTAAAGCTTGTGGCAGAGAATCAAAACACTCCTGTACAATAACGCGAAACGTAAAGAATGGCAGAACATCTCTCCGCAGATGTGTGCAAAACATGATGATTGCGTCAGTGCTCACAAATAAAGGCAGGAGCACAAAATAAAAAAAATATGTCAGATAAATAAATGAAATATCAAAAACCCATCTGTTTTTAAATATCAACCTTTTCTTTTTTTTATTATAGTTTATTGAAGTTGTATTTAATTAACCAGATGCATGTTTTTCAGCACTGATTGGAAACATGGAGAGGTTTTGCTTTTGACTGTGAATCCGACTACTTTGTCTGCTGTTTTCCAAGGGTAAAGGCATTGCACTTTGTTAAGTCGAATTAGAGGAGAGTCTAAAGTGCCTTTCACAGACAGAGTTACAAGCCAAAATCTGTCAATCTTTACAAAGCACACCCACATGCCCATTGTGCGTTTTATTTTATTATTACTCTGCTGCTCATCTACATAATTCACATTTAACGTTAGGGGGAAAAGTAGTCAATGCTCAGAAAATAAAGTTTTATGCTCTAAGGTCTATTAAAAATGTTGTGAGGAAAGCTGCAGCAAAGGGGGAAGGGTATTCTTTTCCTCGATAGCTACTACAAATGATTCAATGTTATATACAGTATCTAAAAGCAATGGGCTGTACCTGGATACAATTATAGGTTGTTGTTGTTGTTGTTGCATTGGTCTTTTGATCCTGCCTGTGTCATTTCATGTGTAAAGGAAATACGTGGGGCTGCCAGCTCACAAAAGCAAGCTGAGTGGAACTTTAGTCCACAAACTGATACTTAAATTCAACAGACTGAAGGTTAGCTACAGTAGTTTGTGCACCAACAGAGCAACTCAATGTGGGCATCATGGGGTGGATTCATTTGAATTTCTGATGATGGCTTTGGCGCTCCTCGGGGCAGCAGGATCCGCGCTGATAGTCATCTGCAGAAAACGGCAGTGAGGCAGCAAATTAGCGGGCGCTGAACTGAGGGGGGAAAAGGCAGAGAGAGGAAGGTGTGCGCAGAGGTGAAGTGGGGGTTCTCGTTGGCCCACACACGCACGCCCTCTGCCCTGAGACCTCTGACCTGTCAGTCTCAGGGTGGGTGATTAGCCGGGGCACAAGCAGCGCGATGATGACCCCTGTCCAAATGTATTTTACCAGTTGTTATTGGCTCAGAGGAGAGGCATCACATCACTTGAGTAAATGAGGTGGTTGAATAGGCTGGGTTAAGACAATTTCCCATTTCCTAAGAAATGTGTTTTATAAATGATGGTGAACAACCACAAGGGGGTCGTTCTGCTGTTTGTAAAAAGAATGTGGTCTATGGGAAAAATGACACCATCATTAAATTATTTGCCTGAGGAGTTAATTGCCTCCAAAGCTATGGTTTCAGGTCTTCTTCAATAGAAGATGTCAATTTGTTGTTCCTTACTGTTCCTCCTAATATGCCTGTGAGAATAAATCTGAGATGGAAAATACCTTGATTTTCAATCCAATCTAAAGTATAATGCTACAGTCACACAGCTTTTATAGCACATGGAATATGTATTTTAAAAAAATAGCAAGACTTACCACTCCACGCCCAAAGTGGTGTAAAACTTCAGGGTTACTCCAACACCCTCCACCATCAGTCTCATTTAAATTGACAGTTTGCTGAAATAATTGTTTAGCTCTTCTGACTTATTTGAATTTCCCGTTGCAAAGCCTCAACGTGGCGCCGGACAAATCGCCAAACTCAAGGCTTCAAAATTGGAGTTGGTGACGTCACTACTGGTTCGTTTACAGGTATTTCAACAGATAAAATGGGCTGAACTTGTACGCTTAGCTGCAAAGAGTTATAACTGTAGGAATCGATAGACATAAAAGTGGGGCAATACAGCTTTAAGAGGCTGTACTCGCTCCACCACAACACCAATGTAGCATCAAACAGTACCACCTGGAACCATTAAAGGACATGAAAGTTGTCTGGTGCTTCTTTAAATCTGGAGAAAAAAATCCCAAGATAATCACAGATGGCCTATAATTTAATGTGTTAATAGAGAGCGCTTCATTGCCCCAAGGGCACTTTAAATCACAATTAAGATTTTACACGTGTTAAATCAAATCACAGTGTGTTTTGTGCTGTTGAACCCAACATCGCTTGACTAAGAACAATGAACCACTACAGTTATGTGAACCTTTAACCTCCAATTAACCCATAAACCACCAACAAATGTGGTATAAAAATATGAAGACAAAGAGAGACGTAGTATTGATGTAGAAAATACCAAACACTTAAACAATGGAAGCACAGATGGTGGAACTTCTGCTCCAGTGCAGTACAGTTACCTGAGTGGACAACAATGGCAGAAGCTGTGATTTAAATGTGTGCAGTCTGCTGAGGGGAAGGTTTGCTTTTCCCTGTTCAATCAAATGCCACAAATCTGCCTAATTGGATGGTGCAAGTGCAAATAGACACGTACTGGAGTTAGTTCAAAGTGTGTGGAACAAGGAATTGATTCAGAGAAAAATTAGCCTCAGGTTTAACCGTGGAGGTGTACATTTAACTTGTTTTGTGACTCAGCCAAGCAATTTGTCCTTAGACCACCACTACGAGGGAAAGAGACTTTGAATTTCTATTTGCTGAAAATACCATGCAATAAATGATTAAATGCGTATACAAATTTACATCTATAGGTTATATCCTCACTAGCAAGCTGTATATGCATATGTGAATGTTTACTTAATCAGTATTCCTCTGTAAATGCAGCGTCAAGAAAAAAAAAGCATATTTATCTGGGACAGTGCTCCTCTTCAACACAGGAACAAACCGTCATTAAACGAGACCAAATTATGCATAGAAGTGTTTGTAAGGGACTGTTTTGACAGTTGTATCAGAGACGGAGTAAGAAAAGCAAAACGGTTAACCCCCTTTTTCAGTAGCAGAAAAGTACACTTGTTTGATAAATGGGGATTATGTAATGACAGGGACGTTTCTCGAATAGAGACGTTCATACATGGTGACAAAGTACCCAGTTCCATTAATCCCAGTGAAGACAGGGTTGCTGCCCCTGCTCCCTTAATGAGAGAATAAGCACAGTGATGTGACGATGTGAATGAGAGAGCCTGACTATGGGCGCTAGCACAACATAGCTGTAAGTAGGGCAATGTGATGGGACGAGCCGACTATAAAGAGATCATTCTGATAAATAGACTTGATGAGGCTGGATGGTTGAGTGTTCTCCTCAAGGGGGAAAGTGAGCCAAAACGTCATGGTGGTAGCTCTGCAGCTCTGATGAAGTGGAAAGGATTATGACATTAAGTCGTGTAAGCGTCTGGGTTTTTTTAAGCAAGGTTTGGGGCTGTAGCATTAAGTGTGTGTGTGTTCTTTCTGTGGTTGGATCAGGCCAACATATACTGGTGTAGTTGTGCCAGAAGAAAAAAGAAAAGTCATGAGGTCAGCAGAAACATTAGGATTAACGCTCTGGAAATAATAAAAAGCCAAATTTGCACTGACAACAGAATGTGAGGCGTAAAGACGGGAAAATATATTGTAGTGTTTGACTAAACCATGTACAGGAAGTCTGTTAAGTCTAAATTTACATTGTTACAGCAGCAAAGAAAGTAAAGATAAAGATAATAAACATGCATTACCAAAAAAGAAAATTACAATATAAAAAGATATTAACACTTAGACTATAAAAAGTCTATATAAAATGTCATTTTTAACTGATGTTACAAATAAACATTATACTTTTTGGTGGATTAGCATAAAAAAGAAAATCTATTGATGTTTCAGTCCACTAGATGGTGCCAAGTGCTGACTCTCACGAGAGCTGTTGCGCGAATATGTCGCAGTGTATGATTTCTAATTTACTCAGTATATATCGCATTGCGATGTATGGTATCGTAAGTATAATATCGTATTGTGACTTAAATATCGCGATAATATCATATCGTGGTGTCTCTGGCGATTCCCACCCCTACTAAATTGCCCACAACTGTGAATGTGAGAGTGAATGGTTGTCTCTTTATGTTGGCCCTGCGATGAACTGGCGTCCTGTCCGAGGTGTTGGGACTGGCTCCAGTGACCGCTCGACCCGACAATTAATGAATGAATAAACACTTGTCATTATGATTAAAATCAGTGTTGATGATCTCCAATCTCAACCCACCCTAAAAATAAAATGTGGGGACACTGTAATGAATACATTTTTTTGCACCAGTTCATTTGAAGGGGTATTTTAATTGATTCAGCAAAAGCCCCATTCAGACCCCGGTATTGACTTCCACTCACAAGTGGTTAACACCAATTAGGACAGTTCATTAAAATACATGATGGATGTGTCCCCTGTAACCACCTGTGATTGGATCAGATTTCCCAGCCCTGAATGCAAATATTTATACACATCATGTCTGTTCACAAGGACAAGATTATGTTTGTAACTGGTCTGACTGTACAGATGTGTTTGTGTGTTGGTGTGTGTGAACGTCTGTGAAGTAGACGTCGACCTGATGCCGATCTATACGATGATATTTAAATTTCTTTTTGGCCCATAATGGTCAGTTTTCTTTTTGATAATATATACGCTCTGTTTCTCCGAACCATATTGTATCTGCATTGCAGTACACATATATTTCAGTAAAAATAACGTATCAGCTAAATGCTAAATGCAACAGATAATGAAGAAAACTTTTGAATAAAAAAAATGTGTGACCATTTGGAGACTTTGTTAGTTAAGTGGCTGTTAATGTGTCTTGAGGACATATTTGTGTTCACACACCAGTGAACGTGTTTTTTTTTGTCATCAGAGTTAGGGTTACACACGAGTGCTGCCCCCTATTGACTGGTTGACTAAATCTAGTGATATTTGTTACTGTTCAAAAAAAAAAATACGAGGTTGAACATATTTGTAAATTACATTCCTGAATACAAAGCCACTTGAAGCACCACATACTGTAAGGTACTGCACTCAAATCACTTTTTTTTTGTCCTTTTGGAGACTTTCAAAAATAATTCAGCAGTAATAAGGGGGCTCACGCTGGGTTAATGGGCATCAACTTTCCTTGTCGTTACATAATAACCCATGGACACGCTGCAGCAACAGTCAATGTGGGCAGAGGTCTGGCGGTCAACATGGGACCCTACTTGCTTTGCAATTAATATCCACTGAGGCAAAGATTCTGCAATGGTGTGTGGGAACAGCTCCAGGGTCAAATACAGAGGGGGGTGGCTTATCTTCCCCTGTGCAAGTTTCATGAACCGACACCAAATGCTGGGTCATATACTGTGGCTGTTATTCAGCTGTCACGGAGTGAACAGCATGTAACAAAAAAACAACAACAAGGAGGGAGGATGTAAAAAAAAAAAAAAGAAAGACTCCTACTTAACTCTTTCTCATGGTTCAAGGATCAAAATCAATTTTCTGAAAAAGAAACAATAAAAGCTTGCAGTTTAAACATTTTAAAATGTTGCTTACTACTGGACTAAAGCTTGGAATGAGTTTAAGTTCAAATCTGGCACCATAGCAAACAAACAGCTGTTTTTTCCCAATGTGCAGTTATTATTCAGCTATAATGACACAAGTGTCAGTGGAGGGACAGGACATGAGCAGCTGCAACACATGCGTTTCCATTTTTATTTGACACTTCGCAATTTAATCTCGACAATTTAAATTAATTTTACTTCAGTGTAAATGACAGTGGTTTTGCAACCAGTCGTGAATGCGCCAACTAATGAATGTTCTGATGAATACTACAAGTTCGGAGCCATGTGTGAAATACTAAACAACAAAAACAGGCAAACAGCAGCAGAGGAGCGAGCACACGGAACTGAATCACATCGCAATCTCGGGAGGTGTTCACTCTCGCTAAATGAAGATGTGAAGTGCAGAATAGGTGCCCAGCAGTTCAATCACAGCGCCCGGGCCTATCTAACTTCGGCACACACAGAGAACATCTTGGTGAGGAGAGCTGACGATGTGAGTTTGCATCCGTCTGTGTCTGCGGGAAAGGATAAGGAAGACCGAAGCAGCCGTTCTCTCGGCTGATGCCGCGTCTCCTTCCAGCAACTCGATACGCAAAGAGGTTCTCTCCTCTTTCTTCTTCCCCTGACGCTCTCTGTCCCCCGAACAAGACCGACAACATGTGCAAATCCCCAAACACGGTTCCATTAAAACCTTTTGGCTGCTGACAAGGCCCCAGAAGGTTGTTGACATGTGCTGCCTGTGGGGAGAAAGACAGGGTTTTAGCCATGTCAGCCTATCTCTCCCAAAAGGAGGAATAACGTGCCTGTCTGCCTGGCTGATGCTTTTGTAAGACTTTCATCAAGGAACCCCTCCCCCCCACCCCACCTCCCAGACTCAATACCAATTGTGAAGCCATCATGCATTCATCAAGATGGCATGAATATGCATTAAGAGTAATCAATCTAACGGCTTTAATGTATGCATCTACATACTGTTGGCACATATTACAAAGAAAAAAAAAAGTGAATGCATGTATTGTTTACACATTTCCTCCATATATTTGTTGCATGTGCACATGCCGAATTACATGGAAATGAAAATTGATTCCTACACCACACATCTGTCTGAGCAACAGGGGATGGCACAGTAGGCGTTTATGAAAATGTTGTTTGCCAGGGAAGCCTGCAGTATAATATCACCCCGCTGTGTGATAAACAATCTAATCAATCACACAGTATTAATCAGTCAATCCACATTATATTTTAAGACTTTTTTTCCCCCCTCGATGAGGCTGACTGCACACAGTGGTGGTAAACACATTTATTATTATTAATACTAATAATAATAGTACTAATAACAATAAAAACAGATGTGCATGTACTACAATGTGTAATGTGCAATCCAGGACACAAATGAACTAGGCATCAAAATAACACAGTGCTTGTATGTCATCTGTGATTCACCTGTGTTTTGGTGGGATTTAGACAAAACAACGTTATTATAACTGCAGAAAGTATTTTATTGTGAAGCTGTCCATATCATGACAGAAATAACCTCAGCAGCACATTGAGTGTAATGATTGGACTCATGTTCACATATCATTCGTATATGCAAAATGTCACGCCTGCCATTTAAACAAGAAACAAGGTCGGTTGTGTGAATGGCTTGTGAGCTGTGCCAAAACAATGGAAAACACACACACACTTTGACCTTATCTTTATTATATCTATATTTAAAGTTCAGAAATTAGCTTCACAAACAGTGTAAAGTGGTTGTTATTGGTCAACCAAAACTTAATACATTTTAGACTCAATATAAGGCTGTAACAGTTTGGGATTTTTCATTAGTTTTGGTTTTTATTTAGTTTGGACTTTTTGTTTTTCAAATAAGTTAGTTTTTTATTCATTTTTTATTTTTGTAAATGCCTAGTTTTATTTTAATTTTAATTAGTTTTTTCATGTTCGTTTTATTTTTTTTGTAATGTGGAATATTTGCCAGGTGCAAGACTGAAAAAGGTCATAAGTATTGCCATTAAAAACCCAGCAAAAGATGCCAACAACCATCCCTAATATGAAAAAAATAAAAATAAACCCGATAACTAAAGGTTTGATTCACTTCGATGAACCAACTCAACTCTATTAAACACTTAACGAATGTTATGTTTTGCTTGCATAGCTTTATGTCCCACATGGTAAACAAAAACAAATGTATTATGAATGAATGAAAATGCTTTCTCAAAATTAACAATTCTAAATTGCTGGCAGTTTTAGTTCGTTTTTTAAACACACAATTCAGTTTTAGTTAGTTTAACTCTGGTTTTTCTTTATTTCATTAGTTTTGGTTAACTATAATAACCTTGAACCGTGAAGTTTGCAATTTATGAAGCCCAGGATTTATACTTCACCGTCAGTGTTATATCCTAAAATTGTATTACGTCATATGTGTGTATGCAAGTTCTCATCTTCATATTAGAATATAGAGTCATTAATAGTTTGATGGTATCTCGTTTGGCAACGCTCGATCACGTTCTTAATCTATAACACTGTCAGTATTCAACTGAAACTTGATTTAAAAACTATAACATGAATCAAATTGCACTAAAAATATAGATTTTTTTCCCCCGCCAAAAGAGACTTTTAGGCAATAAAAGGGTAAAATAAGTGACATACACTGACCCACATCAGCCAATAATCTGAGTCATGCCCTTGATCACATTCCACTGGCCGCGGGTCAAAACTGTGATCATATGCTCCTTCAGTCCGACCTGCCCCAAAGCAACGGGATTTATACACTCTGGCACTGTACTGACCTTGATGTTAACTACACATTAACCACTACCCCCTACCCTCGCGCCAGCGAGCCATGTTGTGATATGCAAGGTTAAAATGAAGAAATGAACAAAATAAAGTTAATGTGCTAGATTAAATTGATGAAACATGCCAAAAGAGAGAAGTGGACGCTTGCATGTGCTTCAGATTTCAAACAACACGCATGAAAGTTAACCTCATACAGACACAAATCTTAAACCAACATTTGAAGGTACACATTGTCTGAATTCAAAGTCTGGAGTCTTGGTGGTTTGTTATGTACTTTTTCGTCTTTGTTAAAAAATAAATTGATCGTATTGTGCCGGCAAACCAGCTTTTTCAGAACGAGTTCCAGATTCATGAATCACCACTACAGTGCGTGTTAAAGTTCACGTACTCCCATTGAGTGGAATCTACTCGTAACGGCATCACTCTTTCTTACCCACAATAGGGGTCAATTCCTCTGTGGAGAACTACCCATTTATTAACACTTTTGTAAAAAAAAAGGCACACCTAATAAAGGAGGAAGAGCTGTGTTGAATTAGTGGCACCAGCAGCGCTCTTAATTTGTGTTCAGCAAATGGGGTCTTTGTCATTCAGCCAAGAACGTACTGCACATTGTTTGAGCCCGATCTGACCAAAGCTGTGTTGCCAAGTGACAAACACAGTATGTGTGGAAAGCTCACACCCACGAGTACTCATGTGAAGAAATATACATGCCAGGATTATTCTGGTTTAGACATAATGAGACTCACCTCACTTCACCTTTATATCCTTTCCTTGTCCCGTCCACACTGGTTTTCATCTTTAATGAGAGATGTCTGGCATCCACCCTAATGAACCTAATGAAGCCTCTAAAAAGTCGGCCCAGTGAAAGAATGGCCGTAACTTTTGCTGCTCATACTTTTTTCCTCAACTCTGTCACAACGATGGCAGCACACACTCGGACAGATGACACGTCAGATGATTAATTTGCTTGGTTTTGAAGGTCCTGCTCAGGGTTTTGTCCTATTAGTGGCTTCATATTAGATAAAAAAAAAAAAAAGTAATGAGATTAGTGTTTAATGTCTGTGAATGAAAAATGTGCTTGAAACAACTTTTCACATCTGACACAGGCTTTTTCTTCGTGGCTCACAAATGTGCAAATAACACATTTTTCTTTCGTAATTATGGCATCACCATGAATGAACTCGACATGTACTGTGCCAATGACAGATGACAATCAGAAGATTCGGCATCATTCGTCCCTGCCAAATGTGAGACGCGGTCCTTTCCCTTCACTCGCATGTTGGGAGAGAAAATCAACACAACGCCTCTTCCTCTTCAAATAAAAAGGCAAATAAACCCCCATATGAAGGATTGATGACCATCTGCAAGTGATACAAGGGCAAGTCGCTAGCCGGTGACACGGTGACGCATTAAGAATGAAGCACTTGGACAATAAAATGCAATCTCAGTCACAGTTAGATCGCAATCATCCTCCTCAAATTTTGTTGGGGACAATTGACTTTTACACTCGCTGATTTCTCATCTCGCTCTTTAAAGTGGGCAGTGAAAGGGGAAGGAGAGACGTGAGACACTGTCGTCTTCCTTCCACTTCCAGTTTACCTGCGTCTCCACTCACCACCTCAGAGTCTAATAATAATCCTTATCTGCCAACTGCCACCTCACAGTTCCCTCATTGACGGCTGCCCATTGATACACAAATCACAGAGTGAGAAAGAAGCATCTGATATTTTCACTTCTACTTATAAAAAAAACCAAAAAAAAAACCCAGATATGACCGTATGCTGATGGTTTTACCCTGTTTCTCATTCATGCACATCAAGGGTAAACGGGAGGCAATGTGGAGCCTGTCAGTGATGGCTGTTGATGGCACTTTTTCCATTTACCCATCAAAACACTGAAAAAGTAATGAGCTGTTTCTCCCTCCTAAGCATAAAGACCCCAGCTGTCACAGTGCGCAGCACATCCTACACTCACGCCTGCCTCCTCGATGGTGGGGTGATGTGCCGATGATAATGCCATTACAGGGATTAGCGTCTCTGCGGAGAGCAGACTTGGCGCCGTTGTCTCGCGCCCATCGCTGCCACTCAGTCTGAAAGTAAACAAGGCCTCACCTTGGAGCATATAGCTCAGATCTTGTTTCCTTTGATACAAGAACTCTTTGACACTGACAGAACAACATTTTTTTTTTTTTTTTTTTAATGTGTACATTTATGTTGAGATATGTGTGAGAACACAGAATGCTCACCAGCTGTCTTTGTTTTGCTTTGGTTTCCGAGAATATACAGGGAGTTTAGTTGCTTTTAAAGAAGGGTGTTTCGAAAGATTCCTTGTCTCTCTGTTGATAGTCTTTGTTTTATCTAATTGCTATAGGTATAGTCAATAATTGGTATAGTCAGAGTGGATAGCAGTGTCTGCCTATCTTTCAAATCCCCCAACTTCTGCCCTACCTGTTCCTCCGCCTTGTCATATCTTATTAATGTCTCTTTCTCTTGACACAGCTCCTTGTGCACAGATTAGATGTAATTAACCTTTTAAAAGGAGAATGCCAGCCAGCTATGAACTGTTTCCACAGCTGCCCCAGCATTCACTTCTGCTGTGTGGTCTGACTCAGCATCCGTCGTGTGTCATACATGTTTCATCCCAGACTTTGTCACTTGTGACTCCTTGAGCTGCCATGTTAACCCCCCTCCCTCCGTCACTCTTCTCGGGCATTTCTCCTCCTGCTCCCGTTTATCTCAGTGGCTCAAGCTCGGCATGAATTCTGTATGTGTCCCTCACACGTCAGCCTCGTGCAGCAAGGTAGACGAGCATGGCTAAAACCAGTCCGGATGCCACGGAGAACACCGGATGATGGAGAGGTGAGGGGGCTCTCCAATTTCCAGCCAGAGGAAATGGATAATAGAATAATTACTGGAACTGCTGGAACTCGACCTCTGGGGGATGAACACAGAGCAAAACATAAACTCTGAACTCTCCCAGCTTGACCTTGAGGCTGTGGTGCTGGAGTCTTGCGGCACATTTATGAGAGACGGGGACAGAGATAATGCAGTATTGGACTTCGTAACGATGGTTATTTTATTCATAATGGCGGTGTATATCACTTGTGGCCACAGTGACACATTTTGCATTTCTTCAGTGAGCAGAGATTAAGGTGTCAGGACGGGGGTGACTTATGGGTCGTGTGACAGGAGCTAATCATACTAGTCTCATACAACAACATGCGGGATAATAAAATAGCGGAGCTGAGGAACCATACACACAGAAACGCTTTTAACCCTTTAACAGCTGAGCCTGCTTCTTGCAACAGCACGAGTGAAATTACCGTAATAACCACATACTGACTTTGACTTTCAACTTCCCAGCGTTCAGCTACTGTTGGAATTTTTCCGATAGCACAAGCCGTCGTGTAATTATGGTAATGCAAAATGCGCAAAGGGGTCGTTTTCAACACGCTCAGTGTCAAAGGGTTAAGGGCTCTCATTGACCTCCATTCATTTGGACAGCCTAACTGTAGCAATATACCTAACCTTAACCTAACTACAATTCAAATCTTAACCCTGAACTTAAGTTCTGCAGAAATGAGGTTCTACCTCATTAGGACCAGGTTTTGCTCTACAGTGTTTGTCAGAAAAGGTCCTGAATAGGTGACACATTTACAAGAAAACACACACACACACACACATTCACACGTCTTGATCCTGCTTTAAAGATCGACCTTCAGAATGGACTCTATTAATTACACAGACTCTTAGGCCGCTCTGTCAATTCCACTTCACACGGGGTGTTACATCTTAATTCAAATAATGAGGCAATTAATAACAACATGACTAAGGTCACTTGCCATACAATAGCGCACTACCCATTAACACTAGGCTTAGGGTGTGTGCATGCACGTGTTGGTGAAAGGGTTAGACATGCATTCAAAAGAGCCACTTATATGATGCGTGCGCCCCCCGCCCCTTCGTAGCCACTCAACCGCCCACTGCTGTCACCATTGCATCGAGCCGCCTTTCTTCAAGCATCCCATTTCGCCCCCCATTGCTGAAAGACGGCGTGCCCTTGCAAGGTAATTATATTAGGTTTGTTGAGAGGGGATCATAAAACTTAAAGCACTCTAATACCTGGGAATTGGCTTTGGGTTTGACTGTGAGTCATGCTGTTGTGTTTGATGTTGTATCGGGCCTGCTTCTTTGCCCTGCTCGCCTCTTGTAAATTGTGCCGTCATGCAAAATAAATAGGTGGACAAAACAAATAGTCTTAAATCAGCATCCTTAGGAGTGTAGCATGTGCTGCCTTGCTTTTTTTTACAAGTTTGGTCCACGGATGGCTGGTCAGGATGATAATACTAAACTTTATGACGATATAAACCCTCCTCGCCTGCCACCACCACTACCTATTGTCCTCCTGAACTTTCCTCCCCTCTTCTTCCACCTTCCTCACACATGCCTCCCCCGGTTGGGCCAGCAGGTCATAACAGCAGAGAGAAATCTTACTCCCAAGCCATAGCGGCGAAATCGATCATTTTTAAAATTATTTCTCCAGCTGTAATTACAAGTAGAACACAACAGCCACACTTACACCCAACCAGGCTCCACGTCCCTCACCGTTCTTCTCAACGCACCCTGTGCAAGCTGTCCCTGTGTCCCACATTCTGCTAATGTCCTCACTGGATGCCTTCCTCCACACACACTCACCAACACACCTCCAACTAAGTGGACCATGGCGGCCTGTGCACACCAAGGGTGATGGTTGAGTAATGACTATGGATTACTTAATTATCCTCCCCTAACAGGTTAGCGGGGTGCTTACATGGGGTTGCCTTTAACAAGCGGAATCGAGGGAGGACACTGGCAGAGACATAACACTCCCAGTGATTGTGTCTCTGTTGCCGTCATGGACGTTAAACCCCATCGCTTGCCTGTGTGTTTCATCTCAGAGAAATCTTTTTGTCTTGCTAGGAAGAACTAGTGTTACTTTCAACCCCCTCCGCCTGTCACTGCAAAGTTTCCCCTGAAAGAAGCAACACGGGGAAAAGATTAATAGTTAATAAAATGTAATCGCCCATCATAATAATCCCTTCCTGTTATCTATTCGAGCTTTCATCACAAGCCCAATAGTCCAAGTGACAGAGATATGACGTTGATCAATATCTTATCATCTACAAGCAGGCAGTAGCTGCCTCACCTTCCAATCAGAATGAAGATGGAGGAATGAGTGATTTGCCATTTGGTTCAGATTGCTTTCTGTTTGTAGTGTCTGAATGAAGCAGTCGCTTAAACATCTGGGAGGATTTGTATGTATCTTTGATGCAATGCGTCTTTAAATTTTGTTTAGATGTTTCTTTGTGTTGATGGTTCATCTCCTCGTGTAAATCTGTGCTAATCAGCCAATATTTCATTGACACACGGTGACAGAAGAGACAATAAAACATATACCGTTTACAGTTTACGTTCAATTACACTTGTTAGTTTGTCAACATATGATAATGATGTGTAGTAATGTGAAATATAACACTTACTGTGCAAGTGCAATACAGTAATAGTAATAAGACATTTTTCCCAGCAGCTATTTTGACTTGAAGGCCTAAATATAAATGATAGTAATTCCCTTTGCAATTTCATGTCAAAATGGGTTATGAGGTCTTTTCTACAATAACCACCACCAACCAACCAACAATTAAACCAAAATAGCCACTTGGTGTTCATTTTCTCTACCAACATGGTGGGCAATGTAAATTAATCTGGGATTTATATTTTACCCTCTACATTCTTTTCTTTTTTGGCAATTTCGCTCTCCAATTTCTCTAGTGGCAATATAAATCTTTGTGCTTTTCCTAAGAAGAGGACATTTTTCTATATCTGAATAGAGTGTGAAAGGATTGAATATGCACTGTATAATGTATACTGCCTTTTTTTTTTTTTTTTTGTTGAGGCAACTCTGTGATTTGTGTTGTTATACTCGAGCAGGGCCCATTCAACATGTCTCTCTTTGTAAGAGCTGATTGGTTGGCCTTCACTCATCCAGCTTGCAGAGTCATTGCGACTCATGACATCACCTTTAGAGTTCTGTTCTTCTTATTGTAGGATTTGGCTTTTTCTCCGCTGTCTTTTGTGGCAAAGAAGGTGCAGTTCCAGTTGATCGTTGCCTTTCTTTCTGCTGCAAATTCTATACAAGGCGGGCGATACCGTGGTGGTGTAGTATGCCTATTTTCCCCAAGTCAAATAATGTGTCGAAACGCTCCATTTTTGTCTTATTTATGACACTAAGTGTACTAACACTGCACAAGGTTAGCAGAGCAGTGTCTGTCGTGGCTAACATTCTTAGTAGCACTTTGTTCAACATTGGCAACGAGGAAAACAACCTTGTGATGTGGATGTGAAGTGTGAGCCGCTTAGTGCTAAATGTGTACAGGTGATTTCAATGGTTGTTTTGGTTTTTTTTAACTGCTGCATGAAGTGAAAGAAAAGGAAATTTGAAGAAAATTTGAAGAACAATTACCATGACCCCCCCAGGATTTTGGCTTCTTTCACCTTTAACATTATGACAGCCTCTGTGACGGACTGGCAACCTGACCAAATGTCAAAATGAGTTTAGCTACTGCCCCACTCCCAACACCCTAAAGGATAAACAGCATAGCGAATGGATGGATGGACGTTTACCATTAATTGGTTGCAGTAAGCTGCTGCCATACATGTCTAAATGCAAATATTTTGATCTGGTCATGGATGGAGATGAAACAAATAAACAAAGCATAGTAATAAGAAGAAGCAGCAGCAGCAGCAGCAGCAGCAGCGTGGGTGGTGGCATACAGCCAGTTCCTTGCAGAGAAAGCTCAGTTTGGTCTCTGTATGAGCTGATGACCCTCTCTGCGTTTCATAGTTGCTCAGTTACATAGATGTCGTCGACTGTAGCTCAGTGTGGAGCTTTCAAAATATCTGTGGGCACACATAATGCAGTAATTAGCTCCTACTTTATTGGCTTCATGTAAAAAAAAAAATTAAAAATCACTGAATATTTTCATGTAACAGTTGCTATGTCGATGTTTGTGATGATCAGCTCCCTACATGTGAAATCGATTTTCCACATTGTGTACCAGGAATAGTTTAGACTTTTCCCTACTGTTGAACAGTGTTTACTGCTATTGTGCCATTACGCTTTATAGACTGATAAACAGAGCGACACAAAGGCTGCTTTGTGGCGATGCAACTGAAGGCAGAACAGCTGTGCATCCTTAGGTGGTATGTGTTTCAGAAGCTTATAATAATTGACAACAGCAGCTTCTGAGTATTACTCAGTCACTTCACACTGTGCATTTTATCTCACTCAATTATGATTATAAAAAAAATATATATGTAAAAAAAAAAAAAAAACAGTTACAAGAGGAAACGGTGCAAAAGGCACAGCCTCAGGTTTATACGCATTCTCAAAATTAAAAAAAAGTGAAAACTAATTCATTATCTGCATGTTGAAATACTAAGTGCGTCATTTATTTAATGATAATATAAAGAAAGGGTGTTGAATTAGTTATTATTATTATTCATGTTGACCTTTGCTTCCTGGGACAGAATTGTAATTTGATTGCAGTCGATCATACAAACTATTGTGTCGACATCTTGGTTAATTGTAATTCATGAGCTCTCTGCGCTGGGTGAGTTGAAGATAAACATGTATATTTTTCATTTACCTGTCAGCTCAGCAACTTTGTTTGCATACACTGTTCAACGTTGGTATTTCTGCTTCACTGTTTCGAAACCTGTACTTACATTTTATTTGCTCATGTTTACCATCCAATTTCCTTAATAAGCAGTTGCCATGTATATACACACACAATATTGTAGACATCTATTCATCAATGTGTCAAACAAAAAAACAACTATTATTCATTTAGATTATTTCAAATTTCAATTGCTTTAATCTTCATCGCCTCCGATATATTGAATTCAATCACTTTACTTTGACTGATTTTGATTTGACAAGTAGTATAGTTTGGTTTTTTCTTGTTCTTAGTTTCATGGTGCACAAGAGCATGGGATAACTGATGTTTCCCGTATCAAAGTCAGGGAGGTGAGGTCTAGTAGATGAGTTTGAAATTTACAGGCTGTAGATTAATTAACATGTTCTCCTCTGCTGGCAGATTGCTGCAGAGATTTAATGACCTGAGAGAGTCTTTTTTTGTCCCGCACAGCTGTTGTCAAAACGAAATGTTATGACTGTAATTTCGGCTTGAGTTTTGACTGAAATTAATTTGGGTCCAGTTGCCTATATCTCACTACAGTGATCTGGATGATGGAGAACCTTCGCAGAAATTGACACATTTCTTAGCTCGGCCTCCTGAGGAGACTTCCAATTTGAAGGCCGAAAAAAACAAAAAAAACAAATACAGCAACAGGACAGAATTAAGATGCAGTGTGGGACCATGTTTGATTTTTAGAATACTGACGGATTGCAAACAGCTGCCGTTTGATTCCTGTCACCTGTAGTTTATCAATCCCAGACTGAACGCAGCAAATGGGAGATCAACTTCATACACGAGTGAACACCACTGAAGTCCTCTCTCCTCTAATAAATAGTCTTTTTTTGACATTCATTACTAGAATAAATCGTACCATTGTTCATCTTTAAAATAGAACGAGTGTTTCCGAGATAGTTGTATCATTGATTGTGTTGCGTCACCAGCACTCGTAAGTTGGCTCGAGTCAAACAGACTTTGAACGCAAGACAGAAACTAAGGTCCTCGTGTCATGAAGGCCCTCTTGGACTCCCATTCCCCTTTTCTAACCTTCCCCCCCGGACATGTTCATATATGTGTGTCCACGCCCTTTAGATGATTTACTCTCCAATGGTGACTTCTCTCAAGATTGGCCCTCCTCCATGCATGACCACATGTCCACTCCATTCAACATCTCTCACTCTTGCGCGTGCTGCCAAAGAACTGCCGTACAAGCGTTTCGCTTTATATATTTTTTTTTTTTTGTTTACAAAGCATTTTTACTGCTTAAAGAATAATTGCAGTCTCATGTCCACCCTCAATCTTGGCTGAACAGGGGTCAAAGACCCTTAACGCTGTGCTGTGTCCAGTGTTGAAACCACAAAGCCTTACATCGCTTGAACACGTCTGACCGGTCACTCGAGGTAATCTGTGATCCGTGCGCCCTTTGGGTTGTTGTAAAGGTTGGGTGTTGGAGTACACGCGCTCGTCGTGTTTTATCGTCTGCAAAGTGGTTCATTTCTTACAGGTGACTGGTGCTCAGTCAGATGTGTCGTTGCAGACGCGTGTGTGTGGGTGAGCATGAGCGAGTGCATGCGTGCTCATTTACACGCCCTCCTCCATGAATTTAAACACACTTCCCATTATTTCTTCTAGCCAAGGTCACTTTGGAATGAACTCCAGGTGTATGGTGCATCTAATGCCTTTGCTGTTTAGGGCTGCAGTATGCTGGATGCAACCGTCCTGTCATGTTCTGCAGTATGAGTTGCTGAAGAGAGTTTACAGAGGATGAGGGGGTGTGGTGGTTTAATCCCAAGCAAGGCACCCAATTCCCCATTGCTCCCTAATAACTAGTTAAAAATAACTAATTCATAAATCTAATTCTTCTGTACTCAAATGCTTTTTTGATGCTTTGGTTTCCTACACTGAGAAGGCCCTTGACGGCGCATCGTCGAACCCTGCAAATTTCCCATTATTGTGCCAGAATGGAAACGTAAGTTTTCAACCGGCACAGTCCAATGTAATTGCAAACATCTGCCGTTTGAGTCCTGTCACCTGTTGTTAATCAACCCCAGAATTAACACGGCAAATGGGAGATGCATGAGTGAGCGCCGCTACAGCCCTTTCTCCTCTAATAAGTAGTCGTGTTGCCATTAATTACGGCCACGGATGGTATCATTGTTCATCCTTAAAATAGAACGAGTGCTTCCAAGATATCGGTGTGTGATTGATGGCGTTGAGTCACCAGCACTCGTAAACAGCGCAAGTTGGCTCAAGTCAAACCGACTTTGAACACAAGACATAAACGAGGGCTCTGATGTCGCGAGGGAGGATGCGAGTGCCAACAAAGCCTGTCACATATTGGTTCCCTTGCGAAGTTGATGATTGATGCCGCGCGTGTCATATTAGGCCAATCAATCAACTTCAGTGATGAAGATAATTAGAACATAAATGTAAGGTACAGTGGTGCCCGTTCGGGTGTATAGTGCCTTTTCAGTGAGGTTAATGCAGCTTTATTAACTTCTCCTCCCTATCTCTCTTTCTGTCCCTCCATTTTTTTGGCTGCCGCCATTTCTTTCTGTGAATGTACCTTTTTTATTCTGTTCCTTGAGCAGTTGATGCCCCTCATCCTCCTCTCATCAGTATCAAGTGAAAGATGAAGATGTTTTTGCATGTGCATTCTTGAGTAAGATTAAGAGAGAGAAAGAGATGGTGGCAAACGGATCCTGATCTTCAAAGGGTTATTTATGATTCATCGAACTAACCGTCTAACTCTAATATATTATAGATCCGTCTCCGCCAATGAGCAAATGCATTATGAATTTTGGCATCATGCACAAAAGTGGCAACTATTTGCTCCAAGTTTTCTTTTGTCTTATAATGCATATTCATTTTTGCGGCGCGTAAATCCAATGCAGCATTTTACAGCGCGCCATTAAATTGTACTCCTCCTTCATATTAATCTGGTATCTTTCAGCAAACTTACTAAAAATAACACATAATCATATTCCTCGTGGGTTTAAACGTTGAAAACATTGGTGTGAAAGTTCTCCGTACTTGAATCTGATTAAAAATCATTGACTCGGCTATAATTTTCACCATGGCAGACACATTTGCATGTGTCTCAACGCTGCTTTTAAGTGGAATACTCGCTCACACGTGGGCTGACACACGTGTGCACATCGTCTCCAGCTTTATTGCAATTCCAGGGCCAATTATGCACTTCATGATCTGCGGTCAAAGGCGCTTCTCAGACAATCACTCTAATGAGTTGGTCCTCCTCCAAACACAGAGAGCCCCCTCACATTTGGTGTGTGCGTTTGTGTGCACGAGAGAGAGAGAGAGAGAGAGAGAGAGAGAGAATGAAATAGAGGTAGCATTTAACTGCAGTTTCACAGACACAGTTTGAGACTGGCAACCATGTGAAGCTTCCATTTGCCACTGGTGACATACTTTCATTATGGATATATAGCAGTATACAGTGTGAAATGTTAGAGTGCCGCTTAAGTGTTACTATTCAGCTGCAAGTGCATCTCCAAGATAAGACACCATTAATGAATCACTTATCATTTAATGAGCTCATATCTCAAATAATGCTGATTGAGAAATCATACTGTCATTGGCAATCATAATATAAACATGCAATAAACGCATCTCAAAGGACTGCCTGAAGTGTGACGAATGAACCATATGAATCCAGACCAAAATATGGTGAACGATATCTGCCTTGTTTTGGGTTTCACTCGAGCCTTTCTGAGGAAACTGTCCATAATCATGTTGAACACACAGAGGAGTGTTATATAAATCTATCCCCATCCATCATGTCAATAATTGCATATTTAACGCAATCACAGAGCACACTTAATAAACCAATCTTCAAATGATCAAATAGTTGGTAAACCTATAGCCACAGGCTGAGCCTGCAGCGGCCCACAGCGTGTTCTTTATTCAGCTTCACAAAAGCATTACGTTTATTGACATTTTACCCCAACAAAATATGACTTTATATTGTTATACTCGCATACAGGCAAACACAGGGGGGGGGGGACCTTTCTGTGTGGACTTTACATGTTCTCGCTGTGTCTGCGTGGGTTTCCTCCAGGCTCTCCGGTTTCCTCCTACCATCGAAACATGTATGATTGTTAGAATTGTTGTGGCGGCTCTCATCAACCCTCCATCTGACCTTGCAATTCCAGTCGTATAATGATAAAAAAAGAAAGAAAAATAGGCTTTCCTTCCTTAGGTTACACAGTTTTTACCGTATAACGGAGTATTTGTGGGAGCTGGTCCTCAATACACAAACGATAAAGCATAGCTCTAACTTATGCTTCCTCCGTTAACGTAAGACAAACTACAAAATGAGCACTTAATAGTTTTGCTCAGACACAAATATTCAACGGATCATGAACTTTAAGGAGGCAGATTTTTACCAGAGTAGTGAAATTTTGGCTCATGTTTTCAGCAAAAGGTTTTTGCTTTTAAATCAAATCAGCCAGAAACATGTACAATTCAGCCATTTGTCGTGACTCCAGTGACTTTGTAAGGATAGGGTTAGGGTCTATTACTGTCTCCTGTTGGAGTGCAGTTAATGGTAACAGATCAAATATGTTGTTGTCGCCATCAGCTGAATTGTTGTTCACTTGTAAAAATTAGCTTTAAAAATCTAAAGTCCAATACGGAGCTGTCAGCTTTATCAGATAAACTCGGTAGAAATCTCACCAACATGTCGCGCTGAATTTGCTGGGAGCTGAGAACACAGTTTCTAGATATTCCTCCGTTTTGCCACGACCACTAACAAAGTCTTGGCCATCTGCTCCACTAAAATATTTAGACATGCTCTTTTGCAGCATTCCCCTCTTGGGCTCTGTTACAATGTCAAAAGACCAAAAAGGGTGATGCGGTGGGAGTTTGTTACGAGAAGGTCAGTGTCAGACCCGCATCTGTGCACATTAATGTACCCTGGTGGCGAGAAAACGTTATTGAACACACCCCTTCCCCAACAACACCTCCCACCACAGACACAGAGAGTGTCAGCTGCAGCCTATGCTGTGTAGGGTTTGCCTTTTGAAAATAAAACATAAAATAGACGGTATAAAGTATTCCAAATACTTCTCTGTACTCAACTTAATGTCAGAACTCCCCAGATGGTCCTGCAAATAAAGGCCTTGTTGAAAAGTTAATAAATAGATTCAGGAAGGAAAAACCCAGATGCTTTTTAAAATATAAATAGGACAAATGTGACACCTATAGATGTTGGTCGTAAGATAATTTTCACAGCCTCAACAACGTGTTGTCCTAAACCATAACCAGTTGATGCTTAATCCCAAGTGTTATCTAACATAATTCAAAGGTGGCGTACACCCTGGACAGGTCGCTAGTCCATCACAGGGCCACAAAGAGACAAACAACCTTTGGCTCTCACACTCACACTTACAGTCAGTTTTGAGCATCCAATTTGCCTAATCCCTAAATCTGCATGTTTTTGGACTGTGGGAGGAAACTTTAGAACCCAAACCCCACACACACACACACACACACTCGGGGAGAACATGTGAACTCCTCGCAGAAAGGCCCTTGGACCGACCAGGTCACAAACCTGGGTCTTCTTGCTGCACAGGCAAAAGTGCCTCATTAGGACCATTATTTGGTCCCCATGAGGATTACTAGTCCTGACCAGGTGATCAGTGCTTCTACCAGAAAAGGTGCTAAATCAAACACATTCAGCAGTCACTAGCTTTCTTACATAATGCACTTTACAAATCCCCCCAATGTCACGTAGGACATGAAACCATTCCATGCTTTGTAGGAATCCACTGTGGGTTACTTGTAGTCCAGTAGATGAAAAGATGGCAGGAGAAAAGCTGATTGAATACACATGTGGCGGCGGTGTCTGCCGAGTTTATGCTTGAGTGATTCTGTCCACTCAAGTGTGTGTCTGTGTATGCTTGTGTGTGTGTGTGTGTGTGTGTGTGTTTGAGAGATGTTACCTACAACCAACCTGATGCTATTATTGGAAAAAACAAACTCCCAAAGCAAAGCTCCATCACTCCATGCTGTGAAGTCTCTATTTAAACTGTGGCAGACATAGCATATAAATAAACACAGGCTTCAGTGATCGTTTCAGACACAGGTGTTAAAGTTGTGTACAAGCGCCGTGTGCTAACACGGCTCTGCAGAGCCACTCGTCACTGGTACTTAGCAACATGTGTGTCTGTGTGTGTGTGTGTATAGGAGTGTCAAAATTATAACTCGGAGGGTGTAATTATAGATCCTGCGAGTTGTAGTTAGCGACTTGATTATCCATGTTGAATATTTATTATGGGCCACGGATGACAAAGGTGAGAAGAGCAGCCCAGACATTATTTTCAAAGCCCTCACCTGCTGCTGAGGGAACTACATGTGCTCTCTGACCAGAAGGGTGATGTAGTCCCTGCAGTGTGGCGAAGGCTCTATCCTGCGGTGTTTCCCAGCTGCTCATGTCCACTACACACTGCAAAGGATGGAGAGCCCCACTTCATTCAATTTAGATAGAACCAAGGAATATGTAAGGAAAAGGGCCAGGACGACAATATGGTTAATCCGCTGATACATGCGTCTTGACATTGTCACATGATGCTGCTTTACTCTGTGCGTTCTGTAAAATATAGCGTTTGTTTGCTCATATGTTTACAGTTTTTATGAAGATGTATTGAGTGTATAAACACCGGACAAACCGTAGCAGTATGTCTCGGACTTGCAGTATGTGGCATTTTTTATGAATACAATAGATTATTGGGTTATTTTCTTGTCTGATGTGCGTGTTGTTATCTGATTCTCCAACAAGCCTCACAGCCAGTTGTTGTTGTTGTCGTCGTCGTCGTCGTCGTTTCTGCCGCTTGTGTAACTCACTAATGAACCATCTTAGACCATTTGTTGACTCAAGGACACTGTCTAATGTAGCCAGCAGGATGACATCATTCACAGCCGGCAGTGTGAGTGACACCAGATCACAAATGCGCTTCAAGCACTGTGTCACCCCTGACTGCTTGCCTGAATGTCGCATACATGAAAACAAAGCTTATTGAAAGATTTAAGAACATTACATTACCATATAAGTCCTATGGATTAGTATGTTTCCACCTATCACCTATAAAGTGTAAATGAATGTAAAGTATTTAAATGATACTTTTTGTCTGGTCAAACACCAGCTACTGCATTCAACTTTTGCCACTGGCTGTTTTGGTCCACGCTTGCATCACTGGAGCACTCTTTCATCCCTCTCTCTTATCCAATCAGCGCAAGGCTCGTGTTCCCAGACCCCTCCCCCTTTATAAAAAAAAAACGCAGGAGCTGCTGCTCTGTTTCGTTTTTCCCTCTCCTCCATGTGAGGCACGGTGTGAGCAGCACCTTGTTAGACGGCTGCATCTAGGTGTCGGATCTCTCTTCCAGACCATGCCCCCTCTCTCAGTCCCTCCCTCCCTCTCCCTCACTCACCTCTCAGCCCAATTCTTTTGGCCTTTTTCAAATCAAATTGAATCTGACACCCAAGTTGCAGCTGTCTAACAAAGTGCTGCTTACACCGTGCTTCACAAGGTCGAGAGTGGAAGGTGAGAGACAAGACAAGAGAGTAACAAGCAGTGATGCAAGCATGGACTATTATAGCCAATGGCAAGATTTGAATGCAGTAGCTGGTTATTGACCAGAGAGGCAGCAGATATGTCACATTTTTGTCACATGAATAATTTCAATGTACACTAAACTATGAAGATTTGCACCTGGATCAACAGGTATATACACTGGTTTCCACCTTTACTTACACTTTAAACACTATTTAGTTTGAAAAAATAAACAGAAACCACTAGTCCCATCAACTTCCACATGCTCATATTCTCAGCCTCGCTCGAGTGGTTGTTATGTATAGGACGTTGACGTGCACTGTGATGTGCATTCGACTGAAATGGTGGCAAAAGAAATCAGGCATATCCAGTGGAGAGACAGTCTGGGAGATGAATGAGGGACATATTGCTTCCTAGATTAGGTTTGTTTTCCAATTCTCCTCTGGCCATACACCGTATTGATTAAAACCTAATAACCTCATAAGACGCTATGTACAATGCTCTCCTTTTACTCCAATACTATCTTTCCCTCCCCCCCTCCTCCTCCTTTTCTCCCCCTCCTCATCCTCATTGCCTTTCTCTTACTATCCCCAAGAGAAACGACTCACTGTCTCTCCTTTTGCTATTAAAGAAGCGCTGACAGCAAATCACTCTTCCTGACCTCAAAGCTGATCCTTTAATTTTGATGGTATCTATCAATCATGACAAGGATATCAAATAAAAAAAAAAGGAAAAAGAAGAATTGGCCAGGTTATATATCTGACCCACGATTAAAAGATATTACCTCGCAACACACACATCAATCTAAGACAAGTGTCGAGAAGACAAAAGGGGTAGTGGGGGGGGGAGAATAACCTGGCAACCTGGCGACATTAGCTTTGATTGGGGCAACATTTGGCCGTCTGAGCCTCGCATTTATTTAGGCTTGCTCTAACAACACACTTTAAACATTGATACCTCCTTAAAGTTTCATGAAGCTGAAGGTAACCTTGTGGCATTATGCACTCTGTTTTCGGCCATTTGTGTTCAGTTTCTACTCTAAGCCGCACACGAGCCCTGACTCAGTGTTTACTCAGTCGCCACTCTGTTTCATTGACAATCTGCTTATGCTTGCGCTGTCCACATTTCCTCCAGCAAACACCCAGTAATGGGTCTTAAAGCATCACTTAAAACTTTCTCTCCTCCCATCAGTGCTCTTCATGGCCTCCTATAGGCCCGCTCCATCTGCCGTGAGGCGTCCTAATATGACATGCCATTGCACTTCAGGAGCCTGATGAGCCTTTATTCTTCAGAACAAAATCAATCGTATTAAGTGTGTCACAATGTTCCCACTTGCCACGCGCGCACATTAGCTCATTCGCACATGCATGCAGAAATACAGACGGGAAAGAAAACGAGCACAACCTTCCCGCCGGCTATATTTTACTGCTGATGGACGACTATTGCTTTTATTGCCTGTAATCATGAGTGATGTTCAAATTTCTCCCTGTGCTTCCTGCCATTGTTTCATGCTCTCCATCTTTGTTACTCTCACTTTAATCTCCCGTAAGAGCACAGGAGAGAGGATCGTTGACGGAGACTCTCGCGAAAGAGCCGCACATTCACGTCTGTTTGGTGTGTGACATTTGTTAACCTCCTCTTAGGATCATTACATTTCCTTCTCCTTCTCTGCCTTGGTCATTGGACAACAAGGCTTGGTATGTTAATCTGATTAGCGTTATTTGCATTCTAATTAAAGGGGAATTTACAATCCCAGCAGGGGAAATTAAAGAGCACCGGGACTTGCAGGTCACGTGGCAACCTTTAACAAGGCCGCGGCTTTCATGTTGCAATGATGCAGTGGTTGGGTGCCTTTGTTGAAGTGAACCATTTCCCTCCATCTATCCAAATTTCCCAGGCTATTTCTTCCTGTTAAATTACTTCACGGAGGGGAGTCACATTCTGTAGCTAAACCCCGAGTCGGTCATTGTTTGCCACCCAAACATCTAATCAGAAAGTACATGATTCAGTGATACAAGAAGCATAAAATAAATAAAGAAATCCAAAAAGCAATTTTAATTTTGTTATTTGCCACCAAGATCAAAATGTGCTTAATTTAAAGATAAAGCCTTAAGCTGCAAAAGGTATTTAGTTTTTTCCCTCATGGAGGAATCCAGCTGTAGAAATTTCACCGACATTAACTAAACACAATAAACACTATATATTTTTTTTATATATATATTATATATATTCAGACTCTGAGGAAACCATTATCTGAGTGTTTCTTATATAGAAGTCTATATAGAACTCAAATTTAAAAGGGCCGACCATATTGTATCTCAAACCTTTCTGGAAAATAATCTATGTTTTATTTTACTTCAAAGTTGTCTGAGTACATTTCAAATCTGGGATCTGCTAATCCAGATTTTGGCACTTCGTACTGTGTGGATGGCGCCTGTCAAACCATTCGTAAACCTTCAGCGAGAACTCCCCCTGGTGTTGTTCAGAGTTAGTGTGAACGTCTTAAGGACCATCTTTATGTAAATGCCACCAGACAATGTGAGTCTTTAAGATTTGCAATTCGGTTGGTGCCGTATGCGTTTTTGAACATTCAAGGCACATTCAAGGACATCACCAACCACGCGCAAGGTTACAAGGCTCATATCTAAACCTTTCTTTTCAAACTTTGATTTTGAATTTATAAATCACCTCCGTAGAGAATCTTTCACTATTCCAGTTTCCTGCATTGTCCATTTAAATAATATGTGCCAGACACAGGTGCACCTGGCCTTCCTTTAAAGGGAATGACAAGCAGAACTCAAATTGGCTTAATTGATGTTATTTTAAACACACCTATCAATAACTCTAACACTAAAAACAACCCCCTTTACACCTTGCACCTCACTCTGTGCCTCACTCTGTGCCAAAGAAAAGAGCATAAGTTGGAAACACACTTTTGCACTTGAGATGATCTAAATTGGATGTCGCCCCCTGGTGACTGTTCAATAAGCTGACACTTCCTGGTAAGACAGTTTGTCATGTGTGAGTCTTGTTTTGATATTAGAAGGCACTCGTGAAGCTGTGCAGTGAAATGTAATCAATGATTAACAGTGAAGTGTCTTGGCCTTTCCGTTGGGGTTCATGTAGCACAGCTTCATCACAGCATACACAGTGTTATTGCTCCGTCATTGCATTTTGTACATCACTTTGGAAAATCCGTCTTCGACGGGGTCCAATTAAATAACTGTTCAAGGCAGGTGATGCAGGGTGTTGTGCTGTAACAGCCCAATGAAGAGGAAGTAAGAAGTGTGCAGAGGAGAGAGTCCTCTGTTTGACCAACTTAATAGACAGTCACATGCATGAAAAATAAAAAATATAAAGATGTGGATTTATTTGTTCTACCAGACCATCTTACTCTCTTGGCTTCCCGTATACTGCTCGCCTCTCTTATAGAGTCGTGTCTTCTTTTGTTATTACTGTCTGTGTAGTCCATTGTCCTATTTCTTTTCAGAGTGTCACTACAGACCTTCTAATGGGTCATACTATAGTCAGAATTGCTGTGAGCGTTCATGTCTTTGGACGGTCGGCATCACATCTTAGCAGAGATTCCATTATAGCGGCAGACTGGAAGCTCAGACTAAAACTCCAAAGAGGTCAGACAAACGTAAGTGAGGTGAGCGTCAGATCAATGTGATCAATAGGAGGCAATGATTGCTTGTAATCAGTTAGCCTCTCTTGATAAGTCAAGGACAAAACCATGACTTTGCTGCAGTTAACCTGATTTTGCTGTGGGAAGGGATAATTTAAGATATAGCCAGGTTCTGTATTCCCTGTGTCCCCTAATGTCTGACCATGCATTATTTGTTCTTATTGACAAATGTACACTTTGCAAAAGAAAAAAATATAAAGATGTTCAAATCAGGCTTTTTTTTTTATTTTGTCGTCCTCTCTGCTTGACACAGTCCTGATAGGATTAAGCAGCAGCTGTTTGCTTTGGTTGACATATTTTACACGTCTCTCTTTTGTCTTCTCTTCTTTAGTCCTGTTTTCTTTGCTCCCACAACTGCCAGTAAAGCTTATTTCTAGACTTTGTAGTTTGCTAAGCAATTCATCTGGCTATTTTCAGACTTCCAAAGCTGACATTTAATGTGTGGCTCCAACCATATGCATATCCCAAGACTTGTATAGATATCCTATATATATATATATATATATATATATATACATACATATATATATATATAAATATATATATATATATATATATATATATATATATATATATATACATATATACATATATATGTATATATATATGTATATATGTATATATATATATATATGTATGTATATATATATGTATATATATATATATATATATATATATATATATATATATATATATATATATATATGTGTATGTATGTATATGTGTGTGTGTATGTATATATATATGTGTATATATATATATACCCTGAACTATGATCCTTACTATGATCCTTCCTACCCTTTCCCAAACAACCCTTACTCACTTTATTTACCTTAATACACGCTATTTCTCTGCACACATATAAATGAAAGCAGTTACTTTAACAACGGTGGAACTGGATGTGAAAGTGAAATACATCTTATTTTATTATGTATTATACATAATTGATATTTCCTGCTGGTATTCCTGTAAGAGTTGATGAATCACTCCTGTGTGCTCATGGTAAAATATAGTTTACTCGTGTTGATCATGAGCGATGACGTGACAAAACGGGAAAGTCCAACAAAGCGTTTACCCTCCGATGAAGTTTTATTTTTCATGAGCCCTTTCTTCAAAAATCATGCAGAATTCATACCATCTGTTGCTTTTCTCTCCACCTTTGTTCTCTGCAATTGTCCCTCTGTTAATTAACCCGGCCTTGAATAGCGGTGTTTTATATGTATTCACAATATCCATCTGCCTTGTTGTCTCGTGTCAAACCATGACTTTATACAACCAATTAATGTGTTATTAAAAAGAGGGAAGGAACAACACTCGCAGTTCTTGATGTGGGCATGAAATGGCATCACTTTCCCAGAGGGGCCTTTTTTTGTTTTTGAACAAATAATCATCTTCTTTTTTTCTTTTTTTTTTTAACTTTTGTGTGCTTTCGGAGATGTATGATTATACAGTACAGTCAAACAAATTGTTTTGATTGGGGTGTGGCTGTTTGTGTTGGAGGCAGAATGAGAGCAGGAGACAGATGATGACCAAACCTTTTCCTCTCCATGAACATGGTTATTTTTTTGGAGTGTGTGAACAGAAATGAAAAAGGGCCGGTGTGAAGGCACTGGGCTGTGAAATTTTTCATCTGCTCCTGAAGTTTCTTTTCTTCTGGTCATACAGAATGTATCGCATTTACAAGCCAAACAACACCGACATGTTTATTTGCCTGCCTCTTTGAGAAATGCCGTGCAGATGACTAACTAATGACGAAAAAAGACTTCATCCCATCAAACATGTTGTTGCTTTTAGTCAGACTCTCTGACCCCTTTTCTTCATGGTTGTTTCATCTTTCAGCCACTCAACCATCTCCCTTTATACCCCCTCAATGAAGGTTTTTGAAGTGTTCCACGTCTGCAGGCTTGCTTGTCTGGTAAACCTCAGAGGGTTTGGTGTCTTTGTCCATCCTTTGCCTCCCAGTTATTTTTGACCACAGTGTTTGTAGGGGGTTAGTCATGGCGCACTCCACCAAGAGGCTTTCAAAAATGATGTTTGGTGTGTGTGTTTTTAGTTCATACTTCTTTAATATTGGGATCCAGCATGGACGCTGACTTGACCTTGGTAATGATAAGTGAATGCAAACAATGGTCCACGGCATCAGTGGTTGATCAAGTGATAATTAAGACTGTAATGGTATACTAATGCAACAGTGGAGTACACATTCCTCTGAAGGGCATTGGACGAAGGTAATGAGGAAATGTAGCTCTGGTTTGACAGAGTAACAAGTTACTTATGTGTATCAGTAACAAGAGACATAAAAGCAAAGAAAACAGACTTGTTAAGCTACTGTTACAGCTTCACTAGGAAGGATTACCTGCCAAGTAGTGTCACTTGTGATTGAAATTCCATATATTGTTTTATTTACTAACATTTTGAAAGTATAATGTATAATGCATTATTTTCCTCCGACCAGAGTGAGATATTGGATATCTTTGGCCTGTCATGCTTGACAGGTTTCTAAGGCTGCAGTGATGACAGTTTTGTCCGTAGATGACCCGGTTTTTTTTTGGGGGGGTGGTTTATCAAGGAACTGGAGGCAATGTTTTTAAACTAGCTTCTCTGTGAAAACAGACCACCAAACAGAAAAGTACCAGTGCCCTATAATGACCATGCTCTCCAAGTTATTCTAATAAAAGGGAACAGAGTCAGGTTTTTTGGCAGGCGATGACAAATATGGAGAGAGAGACTGACCTCTGGTCACACCTAGTTTTCATGAATGAAAACCCCATCCAGCTGTGGTTAGAAAACCAACTCATATGAGGGTGGATGTTCTTAAATTCCTTTTTTGGAAGCAGTGAGGAAAATTTAGTTGAGGCAATCTGAGCACCAAGAGCAGTATGATACCTGGATGGGGTGGCACCAATTTGGCATAAAATTCAGGATTTAGTAATTACTAATGCACACTAAAGCCTTAGGAATGACTAGCTATTATGCAGCTATTATGCACCAGACCGACTTAAGCAATCCCGTCGCTAAGTTGGCAGTAAGCATGGATGCCCATCGAGGTCCATCCTCAACATCCTTACAACAAAACAGACCAGCCAGAGCAGAGACTTTTCTTTTAGTAGAGAAGTATTTTTAAATGTTAAACTGTAACATTGCCATTTTGGAATGCATAACATTAAATCTTTCAAAACTCCCCCGGTGAATGACGGAAGAGAACTAGTGTACTATTCATTTAGATGCTGGTATAAAGCCAATACCACCTGATGCACTGCTTGGCACAGAGTGGGTTTTGTGGACTTGTATTGTGTGTGTGTGTGTCCCCCACCACACTCTGCCTGGACTTCATATCAAAATATCTCAATGACATGGAGGCACAGCTCCATTCAGCTCCGATCAGGGCAAGTCACAAACTCACAGATGGTACAAGGAATAAATATCTACGTAAAGAGTGGTCTCTCCGAACTCTCTTGCAGATGAGGTTCCTACTTCTGCAGTGACATCATCTCTCTAGACTGACGCCACCTGACATTTACGTGACAATATTTAGCAATTACTTAGCTCTATGCAAACAATGTTGCTGTGACTAAAACTTGATTTAGTAAACACTTACACCGGTTAGTTAAGGTGATGCAACTGGTTCCTTACCTCTGTCCTTGAGTACAGCCTGAAAAGAGTACAGCCTGACAAATTGTACAGTATGAGAACTGCACCTTGAAAATAACATGGGGACAAAGATGAGCTGAAGTAATGTTAAAAGACCTCGTATCATGGCCATGATCAGCATAAATGATAAGCAGATACGAGGGATTACCGGAGTCAGTTTTCTGTAAACACTGTGCCATGAGTCTTTATTTCTCTTTTTTTCTTCTTGAGTGATATGACAGCATTTGTTTCCCCTTGTTTTCATGCGATGCCACCATTATTGTAATGATTCAGCAGAAATAGGATGGTTCCTGAAGAATAAAAACTGGTGGATGGCATGACAAACTCACTGGTTTGGAGCGGTCTGGTATTTTTAAAAGTGAATTACCATGAGTATGAACAGGAAACTGTAATTAAAGAATGTTTGACACATGCGGTATGGGCTAATGTATCAGTGGAGGCTGCTGCAATTAGTGGAAACATTAAATTTGTCATCCGACAGGAGAATACCCTGTGAAGAACACTTTGGTTAACTCAATTACCATCTGAGGCCAACATTACAACTGTGTGTGTGGTTCCCTCATTAATTCATTGCCAACATGTTTTGACTGCTCATCCTGTCTTTTCACTCTCCTTGTCTCACATTTTCATCCTTTTTTTTTCCACCCCACCTCTCTCACTCACTCTCCCAGAGAAAATGCATCTTATTAGCAAAGGCCAAAGCTGTAGAATTAGCAAGGTAATAGATGTGATCTGCTTGCGCACGTCAACCAGCAAACACGCACAGGCTACATAAGTAAGTTGTGTTCAGTCACCGGTCCGGCAAAAGTGTGCATGTTGTGTCACGTGTGCGACATCTGCTGCCGTGGGACAAAATGTACAGGAACACAGGCGTGAACGACTGACATCGCCTACTACAGACAGGCCGTACCTGGTATATCTGTATGTATGAGTGCCTGCAAATGTTGGTCTCAACCAATATTCTTGTGGACTAAAGCCTCAGCTTTGCAGGATTTAAATTTTTCCATCCGTATGAGGTCATTCGTTAAGTACAAGGATAGAAACGCATGGGTGAACACACACACACACACACACACACGTAGAGTAAATAACATTCTCAGGCAGGATGAAAGTCAATTGCCCAGCAGTGGCAGCTGTGAGGGCTGACGGGGGCTCTTGCCCAGCTTGAATGACATTGCTCCTTTTCCAGATACATATCAAATTCTGATCAGCTGAGGGCTTGTGCTCAATCTGCATAAAAGGCAGTTAGATGTGACTTTCAGAGTGTGTGTTTACATGCAGTGGATTACAGAGCTGGTGAATGTGCATCTGAGGACACACGTCTGGTGTGTGCGTACGTGTGTGTGTGTGTTTTTTTCATCCGACCGTGTCTGTCTACATGTGTGCTCTAAAAAGAAACGCTGACTCGCACGCTCGAAGGGAGCGGGTTTTCATGTGTTTAAGGGCAAACGCGTTTTCAAAGCGGTGCCAGGCCGTGCGCACCGATGCATTACAAAAGCCTGTGTAAACCATAAGCTGACGGATAATAAGAACTGTACATCCAGTCCAACGTGTCCCATCTTTACCCATCTCCTTGCCTCGGTGTCTAAAAAAAAAAACAACCTCCACTTCAACATCTCTTAATACCAGAAATTTGGTTTTACTCCAGAAGCACTTAGACGTGTTAGCAGCAGAATAAGAGAGTCACTTTTTGACTTCACATTATTATCTTACTGTATGCCTTTGTTTGCTGCGTTTTTATCAGCTGGGCAATAAGTCCTTGTGTATTTCATTCTTTTATATACTCCTTTTCCACTTGTACATCCTCATCCCCTCTTTCTCTTGTCGTGTTGGGCATTGTCTTACAGCTGCACAAAGCGGCAACAACCACAATGTACAGTAAGCATCTTTGCAAGTTTGCAGATTGTGCTGTAATTGCCTTTTTCTCGTCCACGGGGCCTGTGTTTGTTTGTACCCGTTTGAGTTTGGGCTTAAAGAGGGGGTGTGCTCAGGCGCATCATCACAGTGCCATTTAAAGGAAGTGGAAAGCTGATGGACTTAAGGCCAACAAAAACCTTGCTAAAATAAACAAGATGGCACAGTATTTCATTGCTATTTAACCGGCACATTATATAAAAATAACCTTGCTTACATAGATGGATGCACAGTGCATACACACTTGCCTGTTACTGCCTGGCAAATCTGCTCTCATAACAATAATCTGCCAAGGTACACCAAGTGCACCTGGAAAAGGAAATGGAAGGTGACACTCTTAATTAATTCTGCTGTTTTACAGGTTTATAATCTGTTTATATGCCAAATGCAGTAGGGCCTCGTACTCACAGAGCTAATAGACTGAGCCCTCAGAAACAGAAGACAAGAGAGGGAAAAAGAGGGGAAGCCTTGGCTGCCAGGGGTATTATCCATTTTTCCTTAGTCATTCCTAAGCCAGAGATACTCATTTATTATAACAATAATAATAATAGATTACAAATAATAAGAAAGAATAAAATAAATGTTGAGCAAGAAATGTAGATGTATAAAAAGAGGAAAGTGTAACAGTGGGGTACTTAAATCTGGACACGGCTGACCCTTAAAATTGGATTATCTGTATAAGTTTATAAGTATGGAGGGATATACAGGAGGGAGGGAGATGACAAAGCTTTTCACACCGAGCACAGATTCTTGGCGAAGGTAAAGAAGACACTTGAAATGCTGTGTCTTAATTGTGGAATAGCTTCCATCTACCTAATCGGGAAAAACATAATAAAAAATGCCTAGTAACTTGCCAATGCTGTTTCAACAACAACAAACAAATACATAGAAGAGAGAGGAGTTACTCTTGTTCTCTTTAGGTGACCCTGGTTTCCCCCTGCAGCAGGCTCTATAGCTTCTATAGCACAAAATAAAGAAGTTGCCCCAACCTGCAGGCGAGTATGCAGCTAAAATCATCCATCTATATCCATTCTTCCTTTTTTTTCCCCCTTAAATGTGTGACAGAGGTCACCTTGTAGTGAGTCACTTTTGCACAGCAGAAGAGAGGCAGACACTCGCACACATGCTCTCAATCCTTGTTCTGCCTTTGTTCATCTCTAACCCTTCCTCTCTCTGCATCCTCACATATCCTCTTCCATCATTCTGGCTCTGACCTTCGCTGTCCCTACTTTAACCTCCCGCTCATCCCTCTGCCTCCCTCCAGAGGAACTATTATGGCCGGTAAAGCTTTAAAATACCACTACATGACTAATAGTTCAGACAAGTCCTGAGGGTAACAAAAAAAAAAACTATTATCGTTTAGATGGCCAGGATTTTAGAGAAGACAAATTATTGTGACCCTACGCAATACAAATGTAAGTAAATTTGTTTGTAATGAACTATAACTGCCGTTTCCAATGTCACTGTGTCCCACCGCAAGTCTGGAGATTTGTATCGTAGCACATCTTGGGACAAAATCCCTCGGGAAGAACCACACCTTGCCTTTCCTGCTGACATCGCCACCTCCTGTGGGAGAACCTGCTGTGTCCCCCATCTCTGACTTATGGCTTCTTTACAGCTAATATAATGATACATAATGTGGGCGTGCAAAGCCTCTCACACAAAATGTGGTTTGTCTTTATTATCACAGTGAGACATTACCCAGCGTCCACTCCAATACCTGCGTGTTTCCCATTCAAATGAAAGATTACATTCAGGAAAAATGAAATAATTAAACCTTGCCTTGGCTGCTGTGTTATCACTGAGCCACTAATGTACTAATAACTATCTATAACTAAATTCATGCATGAATTAAAGTGATTTAATTATTCATTGTTCAGCAGAATACACTGCTGATTATGTTAAGTTCACATTCTCAACCATAGAAACAACGTAAGCCGCAGTATCCAGTACCTAAACTCATCGGAAGCATTCGTCGGTGCGACGGGAACGCCTCAACGATGACAGATTTTCACTTATTTGTCAGTGATGTTGGATGTTAACATGGCAGAGGATCCAGACATCCACACAGAATTCTCGAGACTCGCAGTCGGAACAGGAAAAAATAAACATACAGTATGAATATAGAAGTCTGAAATCACACTCAAAAACTGCATCCACACACACACAAAAAAGCACATTTGTATCCGTCTCGTTCCCCGTCCTGACCTTCATGTTTGGGCCGAAACGGTTCACTACTTTTTTTGCATAGCCCTGCTAGCTAACAAATAAGCAAACACTGTTTTATAGACACAGTGAATAAACTGCCTGATTAATTGATAGACCAAATCACCACCACTGTCAGTCCTGGAGGAGACTTTCATCCTGTTTGGCCCCAATGTGACTTTGCAGTAAGCAGCACCATAATAATACAATAGTGGGTTGTAACAAGTCTAATAGCACTAGGACAACTAAGCTGTGATTGTCACTCCCACCTCCATCACCCCGGAGTCTTCATCAATACTGTGTCAGAAACGAAATAACTATACTATCAAGCAGCATTCACAGGATGGCTGAGTTCTAGTTCCTACTGCTCTTTTAACAGTAGTTTTGTGTCTAATATCATGGGCGATCACGACCGTCATTACGCGACGGTTTGTGCCATCGGAAAGAAATTCCAACTCTTTCTGAGAAGCTGAGAAATTGCGGGTCGAAGCCAACGTGTGGTGATTACAGTAATTTCACACACGCTGTTGCAGGAAGCCGGCGAATCCCGCAAGTTATTCTGGAAAAATGGGCAAAAACACTGACTCACGGGACATTTTCTGGCCCTTTTATGGTTAAAATAAGACGGACATTTTGAGGCTCAGTTGTTAAAGTGTTAAGGAGGTCACATATCAGCAAATGCAGGGGGTGATTTGAAAAAAAATCACACGAGTGCATGCTTGTACATGCAGGCGCTGCGTTTATGTCTTTGTCTATCGTCTTATGCCGTCGCTTCCCTGTTCCGCCGACTTAAATCACACATGCTCTCCCGCTGTAATAAATTGTGCAATTGACCTCTTGATTAATTGGTCGATTGCTGCAAATAAAGGGAGTGCAAACGCAGCAAAGTTTCCACCGGTCATACAGTGCATGCATCCATAGGAGCAGGCACACACACATACCACACAACACACCCTGGGATCTTACTGGGGAAGGACAGATGCCCTTATTCAGCATCAGTTAACAGGCGCCGTGTGAAGACATTTAGAGCAGCACATTTAACATCCCCACCTTGCTCTCACCCTATCTTGAGTTGTTTATCTTCCGGCCTTGATAAAGTGAAGGGCCCATTTTCTGTGTGTGTGTGTGTGCGTCTGTGAGTGTGTGTCTGTGTGTGAGCGCTCGCACACACATTTGTGTCGTGAACAGTCAGATGATACTTTTCCAAACCAGTCCCAAACCAGATCAATTGCTCTTTCACAGACACACAAACAACGAAGAGTGATGGACAACAATGGGATAAAGGAGATCGGCGTTGTGCAACCGTTGATGGAAAACTGGGAAAAGAGAGGAAGTCTGTGAGGAAGAGGAGGAGGAGGAGTGGACATCCATGGAGCAGGAAAGATGACGGGTAAGACTTCCATTTTAACGGTTTAACACACTTCACTGTGTGGAGACGGTGTTAAAGTTTCAAAAGGTAAACAGGATTTTAAATATGCCCATATTTTTTTTTCCCCCCGACAGATTAGTGTCAGACAAGACAGATAAGTTGATATAGTCAACTTGTGGTTACACCTGAGAAATCACTCCGCCACTAAGTTTCCCAACAGTGTCAATACACTCTTTATTTATTTTGCAAAGGTAAAAGACGAACATGGCAAAATAAACATTACCTCCTTGGGGGCGGTGATGTTTGTTCAGCGCACAGCACTCGGCACAATCCATCAAATATTAAGACTTTTCCCCTTAAAATCAACAAAAGGATAGTCGGGTCACCAAAATCAGAAAGTGTCATCCTCTGGGCACTAACGACAGCTATACAATACTGCGGTATTACATTTATAAACAGTGAATATTTCATTAATATTATGGCACGCAAGTCAAAAGTTGTTGTGATATTTTAGTTTTTTTGCCGAAGGCAGGCGCACTGAAATATTAATTTACAGCACAGAGACGGAAATCAAACCAAAATAGAGAAGAAGGTTGTAAAAAGTGAGGACAGTTAGATTTCTTGGCACTCGCTTTCTGAAATCCCTCTTAATCTTTCCCCCGATCCGTCCTTAAAGGAAACCGCGAGGAAGGGAGCCTGTATGAGCTATGATCATCTTATTTGTCCCCGCAGCGCCACGGGTCATGTGCTCTGAGAGCTGCTTGTTCCAACGACTCCAAATGAATTCAGTTAAATCTGCCCAAGTCAAGGTTGCGCAGGTGTGCGTGCGAGAGTGCGATGTGTGTGTGTGTGTCCGGGCCAAGTGTCGATGATACATTTACATTCCAGTACGGTGCGTTTGTTTGAATGCAGAGGTGTCGAGGCGTCGCTGCACATGTCAGAAAAGGCTTACAGAAAAAAAAAAAACTTGACTCCGTTATCTTCATTTCAAAGTTCGGACTTTTCTGTCAAATAAGAGATTTAAAGTGGTGAAATAATGAAAGGCAAATGACCCCGGTGTCTCCAGGTGTCAAGCCGCACAGCAAGAAACGTCTTTTTATGATTCTGCTTTCATACACTTGGAATAAGCTCTCAAACTTGGAATTAAAGGTTCTGTTTTTCTTCCTTAGTTGGATAAGTTTGATCTTGGGGTCAGGTCTTCCTCTGTGGTCCAGAAGCGTTTTCATCTTCAGTTAAATCTTCATCGTTAAACTCCCTGTCAGATTGTGTCAGAGTGCAGACATTCTTCTTCTCTGCCAGCACAGTGCAGTATTTATGCTTTCTTCACGCATGGATTTAGTTTCAGCAGTGGTACAACCATAGTGGAAATATATTTAAGTATTTAAGTGTGGGGACATTATGATTTTGCTACTTAAAAAAAGATTGTAGCTCACAGTGTTGGATTAATGAGGCACGAAGCTGTAAAATGCATTATAATGCCGTATATGTTTAACAACTCTATGTTCGGTAGTCTAATTTTTAACAATGCATCATCTTTTACGAGTTTTCAGCAGAATATAGCCATTTTTCTGTGTATGGGCAAGAAAAAAAAAAAAGATTTGTTCTGTAATATTTTTTTGTTATTTTCCAGAGTATTTTGCTACTCATTTAACACAACAAAATAAAACAAAACTCCTAATTTACCCTCGCTCTGAATATTTACTTCCGCAATTTCTGTTTTGCCAACATTTCAGTTACAAACAGGGAAAATTATATTTGGAAGGAAAATCATTTTAGAAACACAGCAGGCTTATGAAATTAAGTCGTGGATTTTACTGCCTGCAACTATTATTTCTTTCTTCAGTTGTGCAGTGCATCTCCTTTAACATCGTTTTGCTTTTATGTCAGTCCCGGGGACTGAGGTCATTGGGCAATGAATAGTTTGACTGACTTATATGGAAAGGACGCAGTGAAGCACTCGACGTCTGTATCTATAAAAAATACTCACATTTAAGACTTTCTGCTGTGAAAAAAAGCAGTGGAATTGTAATTAAAATTTAGAGGACAACATGCACTTGAAAACTAAAAGTATCACAATTAATGAAAATCCAAGGGCAACTGTGCCATGTCATATGTCACAATAGTAAAGGAAACATAACCAATATTATGTCAACAATTCTGGAATTATCTTTAAAAAAAAAGAAGAAGATAGACTCTTCACCTCTCTTTATTTAATTGCATTACTGAATATCAACATGGCATCGAGGGCTCATGTATGTCGTGTCAGTATCTGCAAAGCCTCTGCACTTCATTTGCACATCAATTACCACTGCTTGGATAAAATGTGTTAATGAGTGTAGCACATTAATTGCGAGTATTGTTTCGCCGCCGCTGGACAATGACATCAATGACATGGGACATTATTTGGTTTCTGACCTATTTGCATCACGCGCTGGGCTTTATTTCCAACGGTTACATCCAGCTTTTCAAATGATCCACCGTCAGTGGACGTCATTTGTCCCTCCATAAAAAAAGAAAAAAGGTGCCAATGAAAAACTCTTTTACAACAGACTAGGTCGTGTTGCTTTCACACAGTGCCCACCATCAATCCACGGCATCCATAAATGTCCACATTTCACTGGTACACGTAGCACATATGAACTGTGCTTTGAGAAGCTACAGTTGGAGCTCCAGGTGGAGCCTACTGCACGTGATGTTTTAGAGGGTTCCGTGGCCCTGTGGTTAAGTTTTACATCCGTCTGTGTTTTGTGCCCACGTTGTATTTTAAAAGATAATCGGTTTTAATTTATGTCAGAAAAAAAATAATTATACAAGGTTGTGTTTCAGCAGTTTAAGGAAACCGTAAGATCCCTTGACTGGTTAACCCTTGGTATATTGCCGACTACAACTCCTTATATGGACATCCTGGGGTTTGTGTTTGTAGGTCACGTCTTCAGGCTTTACAAAATGAAATGGGCGGGGTAGCGATAAGCGGAGTCAAGCGAACTTCAAACTGTCAGATTTTAAGAAATTTCAGTGTCGAGTTGGCTCAGGTGTGTTTCTATAGTTGGTGAAAATGAAAATAAATCTTCTTCATCAGATTGCCTATAGGTTGTGCCGCAAGAAAGGGTATAAGACACTCTTATAGCCTCTGTATACGTTTTAACATGCTCTGTGTTCGAAGAGTTAACGCTGACTTCATTTCCATGCTGAATTGACTGCACCTTTGGCTCACGGACTCATTTCAGCCTGAGGAGATCAACAGGTGCAGCACAACTATACCCAACAGACACACACTCAAATGTAAATGGGTGGTTTCGCACCATCCGTCTTCCATCGGACCCCTCAGTCCTGTCGGTATCAATCCTAGGTCGAGGAATCACGAGCACTGCCCTTCTCTGAGGAAACTGCTTTATGCGAGAGCGGGGGGAAACTTCAATATTAATTATTAACATTCAGTTAATAAAAGCTTGACAACTCACTGCAGCTGTAGTGTCAGCATTTATACCGTTGATGTAATCTATAACGATTAAGTCACTCCCCCTCATGTCCATGGTCTGTTTGTTTATAGTGTGTTAATGGCTGATGCACACAATGACCTGCATTTAGCACCTCATTAAAAAAAAATCTCATTGGCAAGTATATAAGTACCTTGGGGGGCCGACGGTCATGATTCCTGCACACATTTACACTCGTTACACAGGAGGCTTCTATTGCTCTGCAGGGATTTTGCATCCCAACATTAAAATGGACTAATATTCTCAGAAATACCCTACATTTGTACTGTATCTTCCCACATCCTTGTAATTTATGCTATCGTAGGGACGTGGTAGGGCAACCTTTCAGGGATTTACATAAAATATAAAAGGCAATGAAGGCCGCACGGTTGATGTAGTGGTCAGCACTTTCTGCATGGAGTTTGCATGTTATCTGTGTGCGTGGGTTCCTCCCACAGTCCAAAAACATGCAATATGGGGATTGGGTAAATTGGACACTCTAAATTGACCATAGGTGTGAATGTGAGAGTTGGTGGAGGATAAAGCGGTAGAATATGGATGGATGGATAAAAGGCAATGAGACAAAATGTAATAGAAAGCACTTAGAAGTAGAGAGAGAAAATAAACAAAAAAAGTTTTCAGTGCAGTGTAAGACATCAGTAACTTTATGAAAGGCAGTGGCAAAACAATGATGTTTGTGTAATTGAAGAAAATGTATTCTAATCCAATATGTGATTTGTTCAGTATACTTGGTGCTTGTATGGAATTATAGTCCCATAGTGAGTTATGCACAGTTGTTTCGCTGTTTTCTGTAATCTGAGCTTGTAGGATGATTTAGATGTTGAACAGAAAGGGCCCAAGAACTGATCTTGGGGGAGTGCCACACCTAGTGTAATTGATGTACTTCCTATCCTTTAAGACAGTTTTAAACCTTCTTAAGTATTGTACCAGAAAATCTTACCCATTTTCCCAAGTGTTTTTACTAATATGGTGCAGCTAACTGTGGCAAATGTGGCTCTGAGATCGAGTACAGCTGTGACTGGAAGTCTTAATTCTCTTTATATCAGGGTTCATAAAGTTGCATCACTGCAATGCCTTAAGCTCATAAACACGAACACAACTTTAAAGTGTTAGCATTTCTTAAGCTCAGCTTTTCAATTGAACTTATCAGTGACATCACCATTGCTCATATACGCCTGTTGTACAGTGTCTGACAGATGAATTCATATTTTTAAAGTACCTCCGTTGCTATATGATATGATAAGGGACTTTGGGGAAGAAAAAAAAACAAACAACTTACCCCAGAGCCATCAATGTCATGTTACACTACTGCCTATATAGTATGTCATTGTCACAAAACGCACCATGGGATTGTGTAAAACATGCACTTCTACCATAGACACAATCCAAATCCTTCACTAATCATAAATCACAGGCCCATGCGGGAGCAATGATTGATTCCATTGCAGTGGATAAAAGGCAGAATCAGCCTCAAATTCGCTGTTTCTCACAACCCCAGCACCTCATTCTCTGCTGAGCTCGATCTGCCAATCCACGCAGCTACACAGTAGACTCCAGCGGGGGGTTGTGGGTGGGTGGGCGGGTTGGTTTGTTTGTGTTTGTGCATTTGCATTTCTACATGTGTGTCAGTGAGAGTAATGAAGCAATGGATGAGGCTGACATTTGGTCTATCACACGGTGTCAGCTCGGGTTAATCCTGATGTTATCCTGTCAATATTGTTGTGATGTGTTCCGCTCACACACGCTCGCATGCACACAGTCGTGTCCAGAGGACATTGCATTGACTTGTGTGATTATGTGCTTTTCATTATGGCGATTGAAAGAGCATTATGGTGTGTGTGTGTGTGTGTGTGATACCTGGACCACGCTTTCACAGCTGTATCACATGCTCGTGCAACTCACATATAATTACATATAATATTACTTTAACAGACTGAACCACCATTCCCACCCGAGTTTGGGGTTGTTAAGGTCTTTAGTGGCCCTGTGTCGGGAGATCATCATCATTACCCTTGTTTAAAGTCTTTATATTCCTGTTTTTAAGAATAATTATTAGATTAGATTACTACTTAGTGTTTAGAAAACCCTTGATCAAGAACCACTCAAACTAAAAAAAAACAACAACATACTTTGTACAAGGTGTCATCTGAAAATGTCCGTCGATTATTTACTGTAGCACTAAAGAGTAAAGAGACAGGTGAGATGTGATGAGCATTCAAATGTGGGGATTACACTGCAGTCTTTAAAAAGTCTCTCTGAAGGCGCAAAGCAAGTGAAATAGTTATGTAACAAAAAAAAAAAAAAGTGAGCTGGTGTCTCTGCCACGTCGCTTGCGAAATTACTCATTTACTCGTCCCGCTGAGGTAAATCTCTTAAAATGTCTGACAGTCACATTTGGAAAGGTTAAGTGGTTTCCTAAAGCAGATGAATTTTTAAGCAAACGCTTCTCGCAAGGGAAAACAGTGCACTGACTCAGAACTATTTTTAGCTGCAGAGTTTGTGCACTTAAGACACCAATAGAGTATCGGTGCACTAAAGCCATTAGCCGTATCAGGCGTTTTGTTTGTAAGATGCATTCACTGATGGCTTTGTTTGAGCTACGCATTATTTTATTGCAAAATGAACCGTCCCTCCCTCTTGCAAAGTCTTACAAAGTTGTCTTGTTTTTCCTCTCAAATTCATCTGCTGCTGATGGTCTTTCTCGGGCCTCTCCAGTCTCCCCTCTCTCTCTCTCTCTGTCTCTCTGGCCTGCAGCCTTTCCCCTCATGGGTCGACATTTCCCAGCAGTGCTTGATGTATATCTGACCTTTGATGTTGTCGCTGCATGTCCCGGGGCCTGAAGCCCAATTAAAACTAACAACCTCTGAGGCCCTCCAACCATCCCTCGAACCAACCGTGAGACGCCTTCTTTTTTTTTTTTCCTCCCTCACTTACATACTTCCTCTCGATCTGTCCACTCTCTCACTGGTGTGCACCTCTCCTCCTCCCTTCTCACCTCATTTCTGATTCTAACCCTCTCTCGCTCTCTCTTTCTTATCCTTCATCTGTTTCTTCTTGCATTTGCAGTCCGTCCCTCGGATGAGGATTTCTGCCTAGGTTTACAGTCTCTTCTCTCTCTCTATTCTCACATGAGAGTTTATCATTTGTGGGCTTCATCCCATTTGGGTGATAAGTTGTGCTGGAAACCTCGGAGCTAATAATTTCAGTGTGCAGAGTGCAACATGCTCATGCTGTCATGTCCTACAGAATGGGTCAGTTTGTGAGGGAGATTTCCTCTCTTTCTTTTGTCTTGGTGTCAAACTCAACCCAGGATATCACATATGCACATACTGTGTGTTTATTAAACTACTGACCACAATCTGTTGGTCACGCTCCAATCACAGTCACTCTCACACTTTAATCTTGTCTCTATATAATTCACATGGGGGATTAAATGATTTCGCACTAAACGTACTATCGAACAGAATCCAATAGAAGTTTTTATTTTATTTTATCGATAGTGATTTTGAACGAAAAGCAGCAAATAAAAAAGATGATTTATTGCATTTTAGTTTACGTAAGAGACCAACCGAATACTATAATAAACCTACATTTCTGTTTCCGGCCAGAGGAGGGCGACCACTGGCACCGAGCCGAGCCACGCACAGCGTCAGGTCTTCCTGCACCGGGTCCTGACCCGCTGTCCGCCTCTTTGTCCCGGGCTGTTAAATAATGCATGCAGACTGGTCACCTCCCTGACTCCTCCTGACAGCCACGGCTCTGTATCTAGCTATCACCTGTACTTACATTTTACATGCTGGTAGGAGGGCGATGTACTGTATATGGGAGTACACGTGTAAATGTACAGATATACTGAGAGGTGTGGCTCATGTAGGACGAGATGAGGCTCTTTAGGCTGACGAAGCAACGCGCTTCTTACGATATAGTGTGGTACAGTAGGTTTCACGTCCGTCCTGCATTATTTTATAGTTTCGCAGCATTAGAAGTGAAGGATTAAGCAGTCTTCTCTTTTTTTTTGCATGCCCATACACTTTCTCTATATCCGTCTGCCAATCTCTTTTTCTGCATCTCGTCCTTGGGGAACAGTGTGAAACGAGGTGATTACAACCTGGATACGTCTCCCGCCGAAGAAGCTGTCAGACATGAACAGGGTGTTATCCCTTTTTTTATTTTTTTATTCGTTTTATTCTCAAGATTAACATAATTGTGTAAGTGAACACAGGCCCTCCCTCCTTTCCATGTTGAAAGGACGTTGAAATGTACCTGCTCTGCAATCTTGACTGAACGTACGAGTTGAGTACACTTACTAAGGATTATGGGACTCTGTGTGTCACTAAATCGCTACATCCACCGTGTTTCAATTAAACAGATGACATTCAGTGCTATAGGCAGCAGTGCTGAACAATTGCTATCAAATTAAACTCCCGGTTTATGGCAACATAATTAACAGATTGCAAAGGCTGCAATTTTTACATATTCTTTTTTTTGATTGTTCTTTATTTTATGCCTATTTAACAATAAAACTACTATACTACTCACATCCTTGCAATTAAGAAGTATCACATCGTAGCTTGGCAGTGTCATGTGGCGATACCCCATCTTGCAATTAGTTACTTTACTCCAATTATGCAGCACCATGTCTAAAAAGTCACCTTTTTTGCTTTCTTTTTTTGTGTTGAAAGTCAAACAGTGTGCCGAAGTGTGTGCCGTATGCAGAGCACACAGTATTTAGATCTCATACATCACTTGAAAAGTTCCAGGCCATTGCAGGGCCAGAAGTTGCTTTGCCTAAGTGTGGCTGCTCATAGGATTGTCATCCACCCTATGGAGTGCTACGGCACAGGTTCATTCATCTTGGCCGTGCTGCATTGTGGGAAGGTGCTTTGCATCAGCAGGGGGGGTCAGCGGTGATAAATGCAGAAAATCTCTGGGGCTGTCGTAGGAAAAGGAGGTGACAGTCTGGGCTTTGTGGGACCGGGCATGATGGCAAGAGCTGAGGGAACATGTTGTGCGGGAGCGCAAAGGCTCCCTGCCTCAAGGGCGAGAGGGGAATGTCAGTTCGGCACTGCTCGTGTCTCCTCTGTACCCTTCCCTATGAAGGATGCAACACCCCACTAACAGCCTCATTCCAAAAACAGAACACAGGCGTCGCTATCTTGCCCACAGACTCATAGACACACACATACATGCAAACACATGCAGTGCCAGCATGCATAATATACATCGACAGAGACTTTCTCCATCTCACAGAAACCCTGCTGTTAGTCCCTTCCCTCTCTGTGACCCCCCCCCCACAAGTGAAGGAGTTTCACAGTAGCTGGCACTTCTTCATTTACATTCAGGATTGTGCATGCGTGAGAGAGAGAGAAAGAGAGAGAGAGGGTGTGTTTGAGTGATAGTCCATCACATCCAACTAGAGACAGTCCTGACACGTTCACTGGTGGCCAGATTGACTTGGTATCCTTATGGAACCACTCCTAAACCACCGACTCACATCAGCAATGCTAATGCAGTGAGATGCAGGCAGATGGATTCATCATGCACACTCACCCCAATACCCCACCCCCCCACCCCACGCCTTTGCTCTTTCCTGCACACACACATACACACACAGAAGGGAGGGAGGGTGGTTAACGGAGATTTGTTTTAGACAGAAAATAAAGTTCAAAATGTCTCACTTTTGTCTACTTTAAATGAAAATAAGAGAGTATCTAGATCATCTGGTACAAAATGACTATTTTTCGAATCAGATTCGAGTAGCTGAATAACATTTTCTTATTTCACGTTCCGCACCAGGAATGCTGCAAGGACATTTTCACATATCAAATATTTTGCAGGAGTAAGTGAGTGGGGAACATAAACTATCGAGCGCGAGCGAGAGCGATGGGTCACAGAGAATGACACAGTTACTTGCCTTTTGAAGGCTTATTGAGATTTAATGGATTTCACGTAGAATTTGGTATGGATCACTGCTTGTGCAATAATGTAGCCGTGTTTCTCATTCTTGTTTTCGCTGTCCCAAAGTGTGCCGCTCGCCTCCCAACAGAGCCCTCTTTTTACAGCCTAATATCCAAACCTTCCATTTGAATCAACATCTGCTTTGGCCGTTTATCAAGCCACCCGCAGTACTTCATCTATGTGCCTGCTTGGTGTTAATTTCTTATTTATTTACTTATCTGGCCGTGGGTCTCGTCGTGCAGCACATTTGCCTTTCTTCATTTTTGTAACATAAGACACCTCCAGTCATTGAGCTCGCATCAGTCCAACATTTCGTCTGAAGCCTGGCAGACGAGCCCATGCCAAAGAAGATGTGAAATGTCACGAGCACACAGATGTCAGGGATGTGCAATTACTTTTGGGTCGCTCGCGTAGTCGGGAGACATGAGCATTGCACATTGAAATTCAGCCTGCAAGGATAGCGACCTATGTCATCAGATGCTGTGCGAGTCTAATTTCCCAGTCCTCATCAGAACTCGGTAGACTTTGGAGGCCCCCTGCTGTGAATGGTATTGTAATGATCAAATACTTCAATTATATTACACTTTTAATTAAACACTGCTCCCCGTAATTACCTAAACTCTTTTGGACCACCATAGCTTATTTTGTTCTCCCACTCTGTCGTCATAGCACAATGTTTCTAACTTGCTTTGGAACAAAATGGTGTACAGTGCTTTTTTTGTTTTTTGGAACCAGCTTTTTCATGTGTTGCTTACTTCCTGTAATGTTTTTGCTTGCCCGCTCGCTGCTTTGCACTCTCTCGCCCATTGGCAGCACCATGAGAAATCACTGTGTCGGTGGGCCATCAAAACATTCATAAAGTTGTTACCGTTGTCGCAGACGGTCAGACCTCATCATAATTTTAGCTTTTAGCTGTGCAGTTCCCTCTTTCACTCTGCACACCTGTCCCTTGGGCTCAGTTGTGCATTACACTGAACTGCGACTCCCTCCCTCTCCTACTGCTACATATTGAATGGAATTTTGTGGGTTAAACTGCAAAGTCAAATATAAATTCAGTCCCCATCCGATTCTCCGGTCGTGCTTTCTTGTTCCAAATGACAGGGAAAAAAAATTGTTCTGTAGGGAGGTTTTATGCGCTTTTGAAAGTCAAATGTGATGCATAATTAAAAGAAAATGACAAATAAGCAAGAAGGCTACAAGAAAAGGCAATTACAGAATATGTGTTTCCTACTTGATCACAGAATAATTTAACGCTCCTTCACAGCCTGGAATCGTATTTGAACTTTTCCCGCATGGCATTTAGCTCACATTAACCTGTGGTCAAGCAGATTATGTCAGTGACCAGCGTGTGAAACACACGATTTCTGACAAAGGCTCACTCTCTCTCATGTTCTCCACACTCACTATGAGCATGAACGTCTACCTTCATTTTCACATCTCTCTCTTTTCTTTTTGCTGCATTACTCCATGGCATCTTGTGCTACTTTGAATTCCAGACTTGGAAAAAAAAAACACCTTTGATGTTCCATTGCAAAAAACTTCAAAGTGGAGTACTGCTGTAATTGACCTTGAAATAATTAGGCAGTGAATTGTTGATCCTGACATCAAGTTTTCTCTAGCAGCATGAAGCCGTGCTGGTTAATGTGAGCGTTCAGAGCAGCTGCAGTCACATGGACTCTGTGATGACGGGTCAGAAAAACACATACGCTTTTATCTCTGTACAACATGTTAACTCAAAGGAATGTACAGGCCGTGTGGACATGAAGATGTGTGTGTACTTAAAGAATCAGCAAACTGTGCGTGTGTGTGTGTGTGCGTGTGTGTTGTTTGCTCTGAAAGTGCTGCCCCTATTGAAGTGGCCTCAGTGTCACTAATGAACCTTCAGGCACACTGACAGGGATTAGGGCCAAAGCCATTGTGTGCGTGGCCCATGCGCTGCAGCACGTCACACACAAACTTGTGTTTTTGTGCGTGTGTGCGTGTGTGTGTGTGTGTGTGTGTGTTTGAGCGATATCTTGTGTAGCCAGTGGGGATGAGGAGGCTGCAAGCTGGTGATAGCACTGGCCTCTGTTGTGCTCCAGCTAATCTACTGAACAGCAAGGCATTGGGGGGGGGTCAAGGAGAGGCCTTGTCCTCTCAGGGCTCGACACAGCAATCTAAAACGCACTCCATGGCTTTGTGTACTCCTCCTTGACTTCCACCACCAATGTGGAACATTGATGATGTTGATAGGTGATATGAAGCAAGTGCTGTTGTTTTTTTCCCCCCTTACTACCAGTAAGTCACCTTAGATAAGGGAGTTTGGGAAAGTTGAGAGTGTAGAGCAAAGAACTGGTTAAATATTTTCCTGGCAAACCGGACCTACATCAAGATGTTTGGTCTGGCGACACACAATCGGCAGGGGCTCAATCCGAGGGGCGGGATTAACGGTCGTCTTTCAAACTCCCTCTGCACGCAATAGGATAGCGCAACAACCAATCAGAGCAACGAAGAAGGTGACATCGTGTGACGTGTGGTGTGCTGTGGCAAAGTTTGATGGAGAGATTCCTGTAAGCCAACAAATGTTATGGTAATGGAGCCCCAAACGAAGAGTAAGAGAATTGTATATTCAGCGAGCATCTTCGAAAAACAGAAGAAACCCCAAAGTGTTGCAGAGAGATTACTGCATGTTGGAGTGGCGGTAGAGAAAACACCGGCAAAGTGGAATAGAACTCGCCAGCGGTGTCTCACCCTTTTATCCAGACTTGAACGTGACTCACCGGTGTACTGGAGATGTGGAGGATGAAAAGGACGCGGAAGCCTCCGCAGCTCCATAGCTTTCTGCATGCTTCAAAACAGCTAATCATGGGCATGGTATTCTTGTCAGCTCAGTGACACTGATGAGATTAACTTAATTTAGGTATTGAAATTTGATATTAAGCCCTAGTGCAGTTTTTTGTAGATTAAAGGCTGTGTTCTTATCAAAGACAGTTTATATCATGATTTGTGTGTGTTGCTTTCCAAAAGAAAACATTATACCTAGAGAAATAAGCCGTTTTACTTTGTGATTGGGAGATAAACAATACAAACTGCTCTGAATAAAACGTTGGTCTGATTAGACAAATGGACTCTTCCATTTGTTCTGTTTCTTTAATTCCATCTTGTCATATTGCCCAAGTCTTGCAGCCGAGTTCGCAGCTTCACAAACACTGGGATTATTGTCTGAATCCATCAAATAACCTGGACAGTCTTACGTCCCCGGGTGTCATTAATTATTCCTCAGAATAATGCACTAATATATTCAGTTCATTTAAATCCATTTCGCACATCAAAAGAGTATCCTTGCCCGTGACATAATATCCTTGATTCTTCCATGGCTCCATGAAGGGAGGGGGCATCTGCCATAATGGCTGCAGCAAAGTATTCAGACTCAAACAGAGATCATTAAGCCAAGGTTGAAATCAGTCAAGGGCCTTCACTTCTGCCTACTCCCTGCTACGTCTGCTGTGCCCCACAGGAATAGGAGTTCAGTGATTAAAAATGTCTGTAATTTGTCCACTGTGCGCTTGTGTGTTCACAAATACATTTGTGTGTGTGTGTTTGCACAAGTGTAGTAGGTGTGTGTGTGTCCACGCAGCGTCGTTAGCCAAAGGACACCTTGCGGTGTAGCTCCTGTGGGAAGAGGGCGCAAGTGTGTCTAGATAGAATGTAGAATACATGAATATTCTTGCATTTTTCACTATATGTTGGAAGAAAAACAAAAGATTTTTAATATTGTAGGTTACACAATTTAATTAAAGTGACATATAATGATGCTAATTGCTAATTTTCTAACATGCTAATTGCTTCTTTTCTTAGATTTTGGCAGTGATGCAAATTCTGGTATACTTCTGCGTCACATTGCATGTATGCGTATCGCGCACCCTGGTATGCTTGCGTGTCAGGGTCCTGTAGTGTCCCACTTCACCATCGGGTGGCGGTGCATGTCTGGATGCAGGGAATAGGACGCTTCGATCAGCCAGGTCAAGGCTCGGATAACTATCCTAGGCGACTTCTTCTTCTGTTGTCGACATGGTTTTTCTGCTTGGTGAGAGGGTGCTTGATACTCCACCTGCTGGTGGGGCGGAGAATATAGTTTGCGCATGCGCTGTCCACGCACAATCAACATGCTCTTTGCAGCCTCGTTGTAGACTGACATGAGCTGTGTGACCGTACAGCAGGACTATGTACCTGCCTATTATTGTTCTATACCTGCTGCTTTGCTGTGCATTTATGTGTTATATGTGTAGCATGCAAATGCAACTGCATTATCAAAGACGCACATTCACAGGCGCTTCTCCGAGTATATAAATAAATTAAATAAGAATTAAAATGCCGCGCGCTCCAACAGACATTACACCTCTGCACATGTCTTCGCTGAAGTCCTGTCAGTGAAAATTAAAGTTCTTGCATACAAAAAAAGATGTTTGTGCTATATTTAGACCTTCATCCGTTCTGAAGCATTGATTGCGCGCCTCGGTTTTGTTTCCACTCTCGTCCGTCCGCTGTTATTCTCTGTTTCTAGAGATGCAGGTGAAGGGGTGTGCATGCTGTGGTCCTCCTCATGTTCCTGTGGAAACGGGAAACACCAGTCGCCCATGCAACACGAAATGGTCACGCTCGTGAAATTGCTCGTGAAATTGACAAAAAGTTGGGGCTAGATGATATGATTTAAAATATCACAATTAGAACATCTCAAATGAGTTGATATTGGTAAGAAATGGGATAAAATGTCATATCATAGTGAGAGTTGAAGAAATGTGGTTTCAGAAATGTGGTTTCAGACTTCCTCATCGACACAAAACAACAATCGCTTGTTAAATATTTAATGGAATTGTGTGTTGTTGTGTCTCAAAATGTGATTATTTAAACTATTGATAAACAATAAAGAGCCATGACTTATCGACGGACAAAGACAGAGAAAATTGTGACGATAACAGGAAATCAATTAGTTAAGTATGTTTTAGATAAAACACACAATGTACTACAAAGCCAATAAAACAGATAAAATCCACTCTGTGGACTAATTAAGCTCTGCGCAGTAGTTAGTGTGTGGCGCAAAGAATCATGTCACAAAGTGGGAGGAATTAGATCTTTAAATAAAATAAGACCTTTCAATAACGATTGAAAAATATTAAATTGTAATTATAGCTGTGCGTTTAGGGTCAAATTCAGGGTATAATCAGCCGGAGTGAGGGAAGGAGTGGGAATGAGGGAACGATACGGAGTGAAGATGGCCGTTGAGTAGGAATGAACGTTTTGGGAAGGTGTATAAGTTCACAGAGGTGTTCATAGAGGGCTTGAACGGTGCAGCGCAGTGAAAGTGATCACACCTGAACACGTGGTGGGGATTAATGTCTAATCAACCGCCAAGAGATGAGGGGATGAGTGCCGAGATGGATATCAGCGAGAAGGAGACGAGATATTTTTTTTAAAGGAATAGCTGAAACACAGAGGCCATTGGAAACGATTGCAGTCAAAACAAACACGTCAACTTGTGTGTCTTTCTGCATATTTAAAGATGGAGTTACACATAATAGACGCGGTATGTAAAAACACGTAGTGCTGGGATTTCGTGTGGGCCATTTCAGACTCCGGTACGAGACATCAAAGCCTTAAATTCATCCCTAATTACCGTCTCCCTGGGTTGTTGTTGTAGCGTCTCTCCTCCCTTGCTCCCTCTCTTCCAACACCTCTGCTGCTTTTGCCTCAACTGAAGACGATTACATCACAGCGGACGCTGTAATGTCACATTGTAATGAGGCAGCAGATTAGAATAGAGGGAATAAAAGGTGGTTTAATGTGAAGGTTTGCAGAGACTTCGTCGGAGAGATTTGTGTCAACTTCAGGAAACCTGAAACGCCAACAAGCAGTGGTTATAAGTGAAAAGCGTGGGAGCCATCCCATAATTACACTCACTAGCCTTACACTTTTTACTTCAGACTTGATCATCTACAATATATTACATTCCACTGTTGCTTTTATGCACATAGAGGATATAATATCTTACCTCTTTAACACCTAAACCTCTTTTTTTTGCTTATCTTAACTGTAAAAGGTTTCCAGAATAACTTTCAATATCTTGTTGTAGTATATTAGTGTTTTAACAATTTGAAATGAAGACAAGCAAAAACGTTTTATTCAGAAGAAACCCCGTAGTTCAATTTTAAATGTGAACAGTATAAAACATATTTAACAACATTTGTTTGAGTTAAAAAAAAATGGAAATTTCCCAACTCTCCTCTTTTGTTGAGAAAGACACTGATTCACCGGCTTTCTGCAACAGCGCGAGTGACATTACCGTAATAACCACATAATTACACGTAATACAGCGTGTACTTGCACAAACGTGTCATCTACGATATGCTCGGTGTTAAAGGGTTAAGTCAACTTGTGACCCTAAACCATCATCATCCCTCTCATGTTTAACTCTTAATTTTCCTTGTTTTCTCTGATGCGGCATCATAGTAGACCACACATAACCGGGCTTCTCATTCCTCCCGTCCAAGTGTAATATACTTATACATTTATACTGTAAATATCAAGTCCATACTGTGTATATTCTGCTAACTGTCGATAAATCCACTGTGATCTTGTAAGTTGTTATTCACAAGTGTAAATTGTAAATTAAAAAGCATTATATTCTAGAAATTACACTCATTTTTCTCGGGGAAACATCAGTTCCCCTCTGTTCATAACGTATTTTGTAAAACACAGGGAAAAATTAGGAGTTCTTGTTGTTTATAGGTTATTATGCCATTATTTTACTGGTCTGGCCCACTTGGGGTCACATCGTGCCGTATGTGGCACCTGAACTAAAATGGGTTTGACACCCCTGTTCTGCATTCAAGTGTTGATATCTTTTTAAATTGTAATTTTCTTTTTTTTATTGCATGTTTATTATTTACTATCTCTATCTTTACTGTCTTGCTGCTATAACAATGTAAGTTTTCCCACTCCGGTGCAAATAAAGGACAATCTTATCTTATCTTAAACATATTTTATACTACTACATACGAAGCGATTAACCTCCTCCCCTCGCCTCCACTCGTATTTCCCCCAATGCCACCGTCCCTCCTCCCCCCTCTCTGTCTTTCACCCTCATCATTCTAATGTCCCCACTTGGTGTGAGGGGGAAACAGGGGGAAACATTTAACCAATGGCGAGAAGCAATTAGTGCCGCTGACCTGCTGAGTTAGTGTCCAACTCTGCCCTTGACAAGCTCTGACCACACTGTGAACCTCGCTGCAAAACAAACAGCGGGGGGGGGAGGGGAGATTCACCTCCTCCTCGCACACAGAGGAGAAACACGGCGTCGCAGTGATGCACACACAGATGCTCGGTGAAAGTTGCGGAGGCGCCAGCATGCACTAGCCAGCCTGACAAAGCTCATTTGGGTTCGCTGGTGATGAAAGGGAGTACACGGCCCCTTCCCACTGAGCCCCGTGAAAGCGTTGTGACATCGCAGAGTGATCCACTTAGGTGGGGCGCAGTGGCCCTCAGGGGGTGGGCAGCCCTCTGTGGTGGCTCTCGTTGCCTTTTTGTGGACGTAAGCAGTGCACTAATCGCTCCAGCCACATCCCTCCATGTTCCTCGAGGAGTACGCGGAGGACACCGCGTCGCGCTGATGGCACGGCGCGGCGAGTAGTGACAGCAAAGGTGGCGGTGGATTGAGTCGTTTGTGTTGTCATTAGTGTGCGTGCAGTAGTAGTAGTGGGGCTTAAAATAACTACACAATCAACATATTCTTTTCAATTTATTTAGCTTTTTACTCTATTTCTGTCATCATCTGTCTGTACTGCTGCTGTTTTGAGGCTGCAGGTACTGCCGAGGGAGAGAGAGAGCTAGGACAGATGCGTCGCCAACTCCCTGTTGGCTTGACCAGCGCTGTGTCTGTGTCCATGTCGTTAAACTGAACTGTGACCCAAATAGTGAAAATAGGTCTTCTGTACGCGTTTGTCGAGCAGGTGGTTTGATAGCAGGGCGTTTACCTTCTTATATTCTGTACAAACACTGATGAGGGATGTTGTGACCTCGAGCAACGTTCACCCACTGTGTCCCCATCGGCGTGGATGAGTGTGTGAGTGCCTGTGTCTGCAGTGGGCGGTGACGACGGATTTTCAGAGAATCACAAAATCAGAAAATCTTTATTGTCACTGTAACCAGTACAATGGGAATCTTGAGTGCAACCCTATTCAGTGCAAAGGAAAAAAAAAGGAAGATAAAATCACATGCAGACTTATAAAGTCTATAAAAATGGACATCCTGGAGGAAGTCATAAAACAGGTATAAAAGTAAAATAAGTATAAAATAAATATAAAAGATGGATTTAAAAAGAAGGAGCAGTATATACAGAGCATAATGTTTAACTAGTGATATTGCACTGGACCCTTATTTACAGTTACGACAGGTGGCATTCGCAGCTCTATCGGCGCTTGGATAGAAGCTCTTTTTCAGTCTGTTTTACCTGGATTTGATGGCCCTGTACCGCCTGCCTGACGGTAGTGGCTCCAGCGGCGAGTGACTGGGGTGGAGTGAGTCTGGGATTGAGACATACCTAGTTTTTTTTTTTCCCCTCTTCCTCTTTGGCTGGATCTTTTATCTGCGTGAATTAGAACGTTGCCGTTTGTGAAACATGCTTTGTGGCTCAGAATGAGAGGGTTAATAAAGACAAAACAACTAGATGTGCAGCTCTGTGCAAAGGTAACGGCTTCATGTCCCCAATTATCTTTTTGTTTGCTAACAATAACATGACACATAACAACTGTTGTGTGGTTTATGTACAGTAAACAGAGCAACATCTATAATGAATGAGTTGTCGAGCAGCTCGTGGGTGGATTGTGTTACCTTCAAACAAAAGCTTGGCTTTTCTCATGTTTCCACTCTTTATAGTGAACTGAACCATGTGACTTGTCATCTAACAAGTCACACGGAACTTTCAAAGTCTCTTCCCGTGTCTCCTTCTTCCAGAGGACAGTAGAGTGAGACGTGTTCTATCGCGGTTTTCCGTGCGACACTTGTCGTGTGCCAGGAGGCACAGCGGTCACAGGTGGTGCAGGGGCACAGATGGCAGCACAGGTGTGGAGATGCCACCACATCAAGCACAGTCATCAGCCTCATCTAAACACACTCTGGTGTGCGTCACTTTACACACAAACACACACACATAAGATTGGATGACTTGAAGGCCGTGACTTTAAAAACCCTTCCTTCCTCGCTTTCCCTCGTCTATTCTCTCTGACAGCTGACAGGCAGCTGAGCTGTCGGCAGCGCTGTTGTGTTAATAATTAAATCTACAGTGAAGTCGCAGAGGCCGTTGCTGAGGAACATTAAACATTGATGCTGGGAGTAAACGCGTCCTTTACTGTAACATGTAACAATCCACTCCTCCGGCTTGACTTTTTTCCAGCTCTGTGGGTGACTTCACTTTTTCTCAAGTCTCCCTTTCCAGCACATCACTTGTTTGTCATTGGAACTGGCAAGCATGCGGGCATAAATAAAATAGGACAGCTTGAATGATGCTGCGAATTGGTGTCGCTTGGTAGAATTTAAAATGAAAGTTCTTGGTTGACAGTTGAATATTTTGTATTCTTTTTTTTTTCTTTTTTAGAACAGAAACCCTGGAACGTCCATTCTTACATCTTCCCCTTTGCCTCGCTTGTTCTGAAAGAGTATTTAAATATGAATATATCTAAGAGCTGCTAAACTGCTCTCATTAAACATAGTCTTGACCCTTCACTGAGGTGATGAGCAATGGAGCCCTTTACAGTAATGTGTGTGTGTGTGTACTGAGAGCAGCATTTATAAACCACTGTGGTGGATTAATTACCTAAAAGAGCGCTCTTCATGCTGAATTCCTGAGAGAACAGGGTGATTTGGTTCATAATGAGGCTCGCTCATTACATTGACAAGTCTTCACGGCTCATCAGCCTGACTTTGAGAAGCCGAAACCCAAGTACTGAGTCTGCAGCTTTAATTTAAGCTTTTATCAATATCAAATTAACAATAAAAACCCACTTCCACCTAATAACTCTGGGAAGTTGAACCTTCTAGTTTGAGGCTTTGTTAAAATGAGTTTTCTACCGTAAGTCGTCGTGTTATTCAGACCTTGTTTATATTGCTATTCTGCATAAAGCCGGAGCAATGGAAGTGGAAACAGTGCAGGGGTAATCATTTTGGCAGGAAAGAACACAGAGTTTACTGCGATATATACACTCGGGCGAGTTGAACCACTTTGCCGAATGACTTCCAACTGCCTTTTGAGAAACACGACAAATATTACATGTTCATGGAAATGTATTGAAAGCAACAGTGAAATGGGACGGTGTCACCGTTGCACTGTTTTCCCTTCAAGGAAATCAAGGGGCGACATTCGGCGTAATTGAAAAAAAGAAAGAAAAAGAAAGACCTGTTATTGTGTTGCTTGAAACCTGCAGCCAATTCTAACTAACAGAAACCTGTAAAACTGCCCCCAACTTCATCAAAACTGGATTAAAGTCTACCCGTGGTTGAAGGCGAGGAACACCAACAGAGGAGATTTTCGGTTTTTCGGCACACGATGTTAGATTTTTGTGTTTTTCTCGTCTTGTCTCTGTGCCGCAATCTATTTGTCCTGTCTGATTCATTCCACTCTGTCATGCCTCTGCTCCTCAGTAAATATCTCCCTCTGCACCCTGTAGTGCACCGCTGTGATGGTGCGTCGTATACAGTCGAGGCTTCACAGTTGTGTCACATAGCAACTGCAGTGGGCGTTTTTTTTTTTTTGCTGTGTGAATTTCTAACGCCGAGACAGAACAACAGATACCTAATAAAGTCTTGGCTGCAGTTTGAGTGTAAGGATAGCTGAGACAAAAATGGAAAGAATGTAAGAAAATCACGTCGCATTTCAGCAAAACTATAAAAACCAAACCCCCCCATCCCCCGCCCCCACAGGCACAGATAAGTGCTGCCCGCTGCTCCTCTGTTCACTCCTGGTGTGTAATAAGGATAACTAAAAAGGTAGCTAAAGAATAACTAAAAACTAAAACGGTAACTTTTGGAGCAACATGAGTATTCATCCGCCCTCTGCTGAAGCTCTGATTTTAACCGAAGATTTTGTGTTTCGTCGTAGTCTGACAGCAGTTCAGTACACATTTGTCATAAGCACTGTTTCATTTTTTATAAATTGCACGTTTACATCGGTAGTCAGCATGTTTAGTCCCTGCAAGCATGTCCATGCAAATGCTTACAGTTATTGTTTGTCTTTGTTTTGTGCGATTTCCTTCCTCTTACCCACCAGAGGGGTCCAAACTAAATAACATTTCTATTCTATTTATAATTATAATAATAATAATACTATATTTTCCCTAGTTAGTTTCTAAGGAAAAGTTTCATGGGCAATATTAGGCTGTCATTTCAACAGCTGTCCCCCCCTTCTAATATTAATGACAGTACGACAGGAATAAACCAGAGCGTCAGAATTAATGAAATATTGCTCTAACAGCTCACGTACTGTTTGTCGTTAGTCTGATCCAGGCAAACTTACATGAAATTATTTTTCTTCTTTCTTTTTCACTCGGATGACATTTGTTCTACCGTTTGTACCAACTGTAACTGCGATGTTTTTATACGTGCGTTTCTTTTGCCTATAATTATATAATAATAATATATAATATAATTTCACATTTCAAACATTTGTTCGCCGCATGTCTCATTAATGCTGTTATGTCACCTTGATTTTTTTTTGTTGTTTCCCTTTTCTTTTCTAACAAATTATAAGGACAAATAAAGGCTTTTAAAATCCTAAAGTTCTTTTAAATCTGACATTCAGCGCACGCATACTTCACAATCAAAAGCTCCAGGGCCACATCCACACAAAAAATATACAAGCATGCTCCTTTAAATTGGATATCTTCTTATTTTTTTGCGTTGTCTTAGGATGAGAATAAGTGTTTATGTAAGTAGACGTGGCAAGCAAGCACTTTTTTATTTATTTTTTATTTATTTTGTAACCCACCTGCCCTCATCCCCCACCTGGATTACAGAAAGGATTGTCTGCTGGTGTCTTCTGTTAGGTCTTGGCCCTGGGGAAAAAGTAATTTGACAAAACAAAAAAGGATCACATACTGTTTCCCACTAACTTTTTATGAGCGCTTCCTTTCATAGCATTCACAGCACTGATTTATAAAACTGAACAATGTAGTTGTACCGGTCTTAATTCTATGGGAAAGTTTAAGACACAGTTATATCACCACATATTGACGAGTGTCTTGCTTCTCACTCGTCTCTCACCCCCCCTTTTTTTTCAATCTCCGCTCAAACCTCGTATTGATTCCTTCGATTGAAGAAGGTAACGGCAGAGCATTGTTTGCCATGAGATAATTGGGCCATCATTGGTGCTGTGATGAGTGTTTGCTTATTTATTTATTAATGTGATGTGTCACCTGCTCTCCACACTCAACAGGGAGAGCAAGGCAGGTTAAACAACTGCAGAGCCACACTCCATCGATTAGTGTGTGCGTGTGAGGGAAGAGGGGTGTTTTGGGGTCAAAAATGTGGCGCTGTGTCTGAATACATATTTGTAATCAGTGGAATGGAAGACCAATTTGTAGGGGAATGGGAGGGAGCATACACCACCACCACCAACACCACCACCATGTGCTGTGGGTTATTCAAGTAATAAAAGTATGGAATGGTTTTATTATTGTATTGATTGGAGGAATTGTGCCGCATCGACTGAGCGGAGGAACAAGACACCAAACGTCGCACTTTTCCGTCTCTCACGCGTCGCTCGCCGCTCGCTCGGCGGTGAGTCGAGACAGGCTGGTGTACGATTCCGGCGCACTATTCCGGACACACTGTGTCGTCCTTTCTGTTTGTCATCATTATAAGACGACCATTGATGTTCACCGTTGTCATGTGGATTTCCAGTCACACTGGTGCCGTCGCCATGGCAACACCTCAGAATCCTTAGACTTGGAATGACATATATGTATGAACACATTTTCTTCATCAGTGTTGGTCAGAATATTAAATCTTATTAGATATTAATTATGGCTAATTTGTTTGTAACCTCTGCTGCCATGATCATGGAGGACAGACGGGGCTATAGGAGCAGACATCTTCAAACGTTTCCACCCAGCTCTCCTCTGTCCATCACTTCCAATCTGAGCTAAAGCTGATGAATATGCATGATTACTGTAGAGTCCTTTGACCTGGGAATGAATGGCTAATGGACGCTGTTCACGCTTAAAACAAGGCACGTTTGTACGTCCTTCTCCCTGTGTGCTCCATTAGAGGCCCCAGGAATTAGTGACAGTTGCCGGTCTTTGAAACAGGGGAGGCTCATTTTAGGCCCAGTTATTCATATGCAAACGAACAACTCGGACAAGAAAGCGATAATTTTGTAAAATGTTAAGTGTTTTTATTTAACAGTGTATATTTGCAGACGAAACCACACAACCACCAGCTTTATGTCTACAGACTTCCTTCACTGAGGCAGAAAAGGCCCCGCTCAAAATCATGTTTCTGAGAAAATCTAGCCCTGCCTTTTAGACGGTTCCTCCAATCATCATGAAGAAACCCAGCGTCCGCACCCGCCCACTGCTCCATTGACTCCAACAGAAGCCGAGCTTCCGTGGAAGTGACAATTTTGCCGCATTTGTCCAGTCGAGCTCACTGCAGTGAAAAAACCTATTCTGTGCCGTCAAATGGAGAACAGTTGAGCTGAGCTTTAAGTGGTTTTAATGCGGTGGCTGCTACGGGAATACGGAAAACACGTAAGACGGCCCGTGATAAACAGCTGATTCCGAACAAACTTGTGACACGTTCTCATCGCGTTCTAGCGCACATTTAATATTGAAATGTAAATATAACACAGTACATATTTGACGACATTTTAGAGGAAGCCGAGCTTCACATCGCCACTGCTGTGAGTGATTATTTGTCTTCAGTTTGGTTTAACCGTAACCTTTATCCTTAGGAAATATGTTATATTATGTGTAGTTTGGTATGGATGGCCATGAAATGAAGTTATTATCCAAACGAGGCAAAGTTTCCCATCTGCTCCTCCGAAATGTGTTCACATGACAGTTCCTGCCATCAAACTTCCCTGATTAAAACATTAAAACATCCACAAAACGGCAAATTCCTTCAGTGCCCTGCAGCAAAGTGCTGTGTTTGACAGTTATAAAGAAGTAATGACAGTTTCATTTGACACTGATTAGCAGACCATTTTTCTTCCTTGCTGTAGAGTATATGGGTTTTATGACTATAAGTACTGTAGAGGAAGCAAACAGGGAAGACAAACGACACTTAATCCTGAATCCATTGTCGTATCAGACGACACAGTGTACAGCATTTTGCTAAGCTAATGTGTTCACATGCTTTCACACTTGATGGATTTTGATTTCATGCTGCCACTGATTAATGGTCAGTTGAGGGTTTGGCTGAGATGATTGTTGTCCTGAAGTTGATCTCAGGTAAATACATTTTTTGGGTGGTATACGAGGCCTGGCAGCGCTCACGGTGTTAATACATGGAATTAATAATGTGGTGAGTTGTCCATCAGCTGATGAGGTCCCCTTAGATACAGATGCTTTAAAGTTGGCTCTGTGTAGGCAGAGCTGCTCTTCTTTGTTTGCGTGGGAAGCTTGAAACACATGCGCTGGCTGCTGTATAAGATAGTGACCTTGCCCTAAAGTACCTATAAAAGGCTTATTCTATCAGTCGGCCACAAAAAGACAAAGATGATCATTTTATAGCCAAGATACATATGTGTAGTATATTCCATTTCTGCCAATAACAGTCCCATACATGTTATGCACGGGACGTTTTAAAGAGCAAGGCTGAATGTCTTGTGTGTACATCAACTGCCAGTCAGGGTGAAAGTATTTCCCGAGAGCGTCTACAACTTCAGCCCTTGTGCTCTTCAACTATCATGCAGCTATAAACTACCCCTCCACCACCAATTCCTGCAGCAGTTAACAACAATGGCAGCCGACAGATAGGTGTGACCTTACAGTTGCTGGGACACAATTTCCCACTGATTGAGGAGGATATTACAGATGATGGATGGCGGAGGTGGTGCCACTGCGCCAGCTGTTGGAGAGGAAATGGTCCTCGGCGCAAGCAGCGGTGCCACCAGTGGCGCAGGGGATGACTCGCTCAGTGTGCAACAGCCCGGGATAGATTTCCGCCGCTGTACAGTCATCCACAACAGCGCATGCACACAGCTGTGAGCTATGTGTTAAATAGCACACTCACGAGAATGAATTCCTTCACTGTGACATCCCTACTTTTAAAAACCCCAACAGTCAGTCCCACTTAGTGAAGTAAACTTCCCCGCCGAAACACCAAATCAGTCCACTCATTTCATCATCAGAAACGGTTTGAATCAAGAGGGGAGAGGACTTTTTTTTTCTTTTTTTTGCAGTCAAGCAGCTCAGTGATGAGCGCTCACTTCTGTTCGCTGATTGCTGGTGAGAGTGGCTGAAAACATTCCTCCTCTCGTAATGAACGGTATCCCCAGTCCTTAACACCAGGCGCCTGTTGCACAAAGCTAGGATAAGGGATTAAAGGTGACATGGAATGCTTGTATCACACATATATGTTAGTTATGGAGGTCTACCTACATATATTAACTTGTTTTCATGGTTAAAAACCTCCTAATCGCTGCAAACCGATATCTCCTCACTGACGCTCTCGTCAACCGCGCTGTTTCAGACCAAAATCACACCCCCAGAATGTGGACTGTGTTGTGATTGGCCAGCCAACGAGAGCTTTCCCACTATACCTCGAAGTGATGTAATTGGTAGGCCAGCTCTCAAATACACAGCTCCCCCTCTGGCACGGTGGATGCTCTGCATCTCAGCAGCTACAACGAGAGTAGTTCTTCTTCTTCTGCGGTTGAATGTACGCAACCGGATGTGCATGGACCAGTGCCGCACCAGGAGGCGCTACGGTGGTGAGAGGAGCGGTGAGGATTTCTGATGACGACATCAAATTACGGAAGTGCCGATCCGCTTCGCAGAGCCCAGGAAAACAATACAACACTATTTTCACAGCAGTGGCTGAACTGTTTGTTCTGAAACTTTAGGGTTTCATAAACGAGGTAATGACGCAGATACACACACACAAACGCAGCGTTAATTGGAGCTTCCGGTCTATGTCGCCTTTAAGCCGGGATATGTCTGTTATCCTGGCTGAAATTTGTCAGTTGCACAAAATCAGGGGCACATTTGTTACCATGGCGTTTTATTCTGTGTGGATAACCTGGTCCAGACCAGGCGAAATGACAAGAATTTGTTAATCCTGCTAGTTAATAAGAAATAAACATGATTAACAATTCATCTTCTGCATGTTTTTTTTTTTTTTTTACCTGCATTGATCCAAACATATTTCATGTAGTATTATTGCAGTTGTTGAGATGAGTAGAGTAGAGTGTCTGAGGTTGCAAAGGTGGTTTCAGTCACAATGGTGTTCCCATTTTTGGACCATGTTTTTGATGATACTCAGACAGTCTTTCTTACGGTAGAGAGAGTTTCAGTACAGGTCAGAGCCCATGGCATTTTCCTAACAAGTACCTGCATGAGATGTATTGATTATCTGGCGCTGGCATCCAAAATACGGCATCATACACCACGGAGCAGTGAACTCACCACAGATGGAGCATTTTCTTATATTCAAATAGAGATGTGGAAAATCCAAATAAAGGCACAGTTTGGCGCTCTATCTGAGTCGGTCGCGATGAATTCAGTGGCACATGTATTTGTGATATCTTTGGATATCAATACACGGGTGCAGAACCTTTATCTTCCATTCCGTTCAGCTCAGTAACTGTATGCAGGGCATCCTAAGCTCTTTCTACTGGCCCTGTAGCCCACAAAATCACTCTATCCCAACAGTATGCCTTCAGTGTGCATGCACCAGAATAAAGTTCCAAGTTAAATGTAGTCCGACCAAGCCTGCATCCTTGTTTGACGTTCATGCAGCAGACTACGCTAGGAGGAACTTAGTAGCGTAGGTTAAGGCCCGCTTTCTCAGATATAGCAGATTTCTGTAATTGTATTTTCAAAGGAATGGCAGTATATGAGCATAACCAGGATGGGTTAATAATCCTGAGCTTTTTTTTTTTACCTTTGTTTTTCCTTCCTTTTCCTGCTCGACTGTCTTTTTCCTCTCCCATCTTTGCCGTGGCAGTGAATCAGTCATTGTCAGTGGGAAGCTACAGATGATAATGGCTGTCAAAGGGTTGGGTAATATATAATTTTCAAGCCAGAACAGCAAGAATCCGCAAACAGCCGAGTTAGAAATGCTCCACAAGATATTTGTGAGAAAGAGACAGGACGACGTCAAACGAGACCCCACCGGCAAGCACTGAAGCTGTAAGGAATGTGCCGCTTCAGTGATAATGAAAAATTATTTAGGTCGCCTACACTGAGGTCAAAGGTGGGAGATTTAACAAATCAATCTCGCTGGTTCAATAGGTCCCATTAAGCACAACAGATAGCGTGCATCATTGATCATCTACACTGAGCACTTAAGTCATTTATTATCTTGTTTTGTCACTTGCCCTCCTGAGGTGAAAGTGATAAATATTCTCGGTGCTAAAAAACAATTTTTATTTAAAAAGTTTCCGAAATGCTCTTCAATCAAAGTGTTCTGTCAGTAAAACTGTTGTGGTAGTTAATGTAGTTAATGGTCTCAGTTGCTAGTACCAGATCTTCTCCAATACCATTTTGTCAATGGTTACTTGTTTACTTCAGTATATTGTAAATAGTTAATGGCAATAACTCCTGTAAAGCTCCATCCCATTCCAGATGTTTGTAGTACATGTTTGGATGAGAAAGGTACTTTATTTCACCTTCTATGGGAATGTCCAAAGATTGAAGACTTCTGGAAGGATATTATATATTCTGTCGGAGATGTTTAATACCAAAATCCCTTTAAAAGCGAAACTTGTGTGCTTTGGAATATTCCGATTTTATCCCTACGACTTTGTGCAAACGTGGAGACAGACTAAACCTCAAGTCTTTGGACTTCTTCAAGCCAGGAGAGCTATTGCAGAAGCGTTCATACTCGGATCTTTGTGTGTGTTTGTGTGTCTTTGATCGGACACTGTTGTGTTGTTGTATGCATGGACACGAGGGTATCATCCAATAGGAGCCTGGTTTCAAATATCTCGACATGGCACTGGCCAAATCCCACATTTTGGGGGATTAAAGACAGGAGTGCAGATTCTTATGGCTGACATGACTTCAATAATGATTGCCAGTTGACTCGAGCATTAACTGATGAGGACTCTTGACATGTTATAATAGGCCATAATGGTTTGGAATAAGTTCTTGATATCCATTACCATCATGACTTAAGTGCTCATTAAGCATGCAGATTCTCAGGTCTGTGTGCTATGTATTCAAATTTAACAGCTTGGAATCAGAAAATGAGGCCTCAGCTGGCCTTCATTTTTACATTACATTACATGTCATTTTAGCAGACGCTTTTATCCAAAGCGACTTACTATGGAGTACAATCAGCGAGGGGTGGAATCGAACTTGCGACCATTGCGACCATGATGTTTTTCGCACATAGGGTACCGGTCTTAACCACTGAGCCACTATCCTCTATTTTTAACTCTTTGAATAATAGTAACTTTACCATCATTAACTGTATTATCCCTCCATACCTTATTGTTGCAGATGATTTAAAAAACTTTAAAAGAAGGTTAAATGTGAGAATGTCAAAGATAGAAGACCGGAAACCATTTTTTGTTTATTCCCAGCTCATCTCAGGCGTCACCTCTTCCATTGCACAGCAAAATTGTGACGAGTATAAAAAGCAGTCATGCATATAGCAGTGTTTGCTATAGTAGCTTTGAGAGAAAGCCAACACGGTGAAGGCAAACCTGTAGTTTTGTCAGCTGGAGCAGCTCAAACCTGGACCTCACCTCCCGTATTGCACACAATTATAATTATGTGTGTGTGTGTGTGTGTGTGTGTTTGTGAACATATGACCATTTTAATAGTATAGTACGTTCATGGGTGCACTGTTCCTTGGTGCGTATATTTGTAATTAAATGCGTCATTATGCAAGTGCATACATCAGTCAGTGACAGCATCATTGATGTGCAATGTGCACAAGAACATGAATGTATCACTCTTTCTAGGTTTCAGTAGAAAATCCTGGTTGATGGTTGGGCCTCCATTATGTCCAGTTAAGTAAAAAGAAAACTCATTGTTCAGAAATTTCTTTCTCGTGTTCCTTTGATAGGAATTCAGGGCCAGCAATTGCCCGTTGTGTTTTCCTACTTCATGTCATCCATCCATATGCTGGAAACGAAAGAGAGAGCCCGGACACTGTTTGATTGTGTGGGGAGTTTGATATGAAACGCTGAACACAAAATGTCAAAATGTACCGAGTTGCTTTTGCACTGTGGACAAATGTCACACAAATAATGAATGAGTCTCTATTTAATCATCATTTTAAGTAGTAATGAGTAAAGTTTCTTTTTATCTTGTGCACAGTGCAACTTTTCAGCGGTAAGCTGTTAAGGAGATTCCACAGTTTCATTTTGTAACACAGTGCCTGATCTGGCTGCATCGACGCCTGTATAGAGTAACTTTTTTATTTTATTTTAATGTGAAACTCAACAGTTTTAGTCGTCTTCCGGGTTTACGCTCCAGTTTTTGACAGGTCGTATGTTAGGAAGGGTAACTGTTCCCAAAACGTCTGAGCCATCAATGCAGTTTATCATCAGGCCTAGTGTATAATCGAATGGATTATTAGTAGAAAGCACAGGAACATCAATAGAAAGCAGGGCTAATTGGCTAACACAGGAATGGGAATAAAGCTTTATTTTGTTGCGTATTAAAAGATGCCGCACACTCATAACAGACAAAGTCCATTAAATGTAATGTGGTGTTTGTGCTCTGTCTGAGCAGAGTGGAAAACGCCCACACATGTGCAAGTATGTGTCCGTCAGTGTGTGTGTGTCGGCGTGAAATATTGATTACTGATGCCCATTTATTTTTTGGGTCATCCTCCACTCGTTGACCTCTGTATAATTACCTCTGGATGACTGGGGAATGTTATTTAAACACATTACACTCGTGCGGCTGTTTACCTCTGCTCCAAATGTTGGAATTGCAGCACATGAGTTAATTATTGACCCAGAACACCATTAGAATGTAACATTGGAGATTTTCTCCGAATATGCTATTGCCAAATGAACTGCAACCATGTCCCACGTCACCTCTTATAGGCACTATAAGAGTATTTTTCCAATTTCCTGCTCACTTTGATGCACAACTTTCCGTCTATGAACAAGAAAATGATAACTGAAGGCCAAGCGCTCCCTCGTTTGATCCAATGAGGTCTTGAAGACAATGATCTCCTTTTTGTTCTGTACCTGTGACATTAAATTAGTCATCCCTTTTCCCATGACATTAAAATGTAACTGCTAAACTAATCTTTTGTTGATGCTTCAATGGGTAAAGTAGAAACAAGACTTTCTAGAGATTTAAAATGTGTTTGCTCTTCCATTAATAACTATGTTTTTGCAAATATCATTATTTGGATATTTAGCTCTACTTTTAGTCAGTAATCTCAGAGCTTTTTAGGGAATGCGTGCGTGTGTACTGCACTTTCTTCTTGTCTGTTAATAGTCTATTTACGAAAAGTAAATTTGCAAAAGAGCATCCTGGGTGAGAGAAGCTCTTCACGCTTCCTTTGTGAATCGAGTTGCAGAAACAAACACATTTGGGACTGTTGGTTTTTTGCTTGAACTCATAGTCAGTAACTCCACATTTGAGGGATTTGTGGTGGAGCACAAGTACCTCAGGTCCCTGTAACGGTCCCCCTGTGAAACCACAGTGCAATACTTTTTGTATACTAAGCATCCCGATACAAAGACGTGACATTTAGAGAATACTAATTGCTTTGCCGGGGTTCCTAGTCACATTTTGCTGTTAAATTACAGTCTTTTATCATTAGCCCTGCCAGCCAATTAAAATGCAAATACCACAGACTTCATGGGAAACACAAGGTAGCCACTGATTCGCTTTATATTTTTCAATTCAGGACACTATAAATAATTCAGTCCGTTAAGCTACTAAAAGTTCAAAACTGCAGTCGCAGAAAAATCTTTTCATCGATTGCCATTCGTCCATTGTGCTTAAAGGACAAAAAATTGTTGCAAGGAAATATACGGCGTGAATGAAGTGGACACATGGAGGCGTATTTGAGTCAATAATAAAGTATAAAGTAAAAAAAAAGAAGCAGGAATCAGAAGTAGTGTTTGATGTTTAAACATGCACAGTCCAACAGAGTGGTTTCTAGCTTTATTGCAATACAGTAATGTTTAAAAAAATACACTTGCATCCATTGGACGTCCATTGCAACCATCTAAACCAGGGGTGTCAAACTCAAATCCATCGCAGGCCAGTTTTAATAAATTTGGAGCGGTCATGGGCCAAAACAAAAATGTTTTAAAAAACCTGTTTTAATTTGGCTTGTTTTTGTTAATTATTTAAACATTAAAATGTTTGCTCTACTTTGATGCTTGCTCAGACTTTACCTCATGTTGAAAAATTTTGGGCTCGATCTAATTTTAAGATATGATATCTGATTAAAATATTGTCTAAAAATAAATAACCAAAAAATAAAAAATCTGTATGTGGTGTAAAGGTAGATTGTACTCTTTGATTACCGACACCGCCTCATACCACAAAAGAAATACTGTTTGTTTTTCTGCATCAATCTTTTACATTCTGAACATTTAAGGATCATTTGTGGATATTTCTCAATCTGCTTAATCTCACTTGTAGTAGTAATTAAACACTAATGTAAACACTATTGGCGGGATGCCGTCATTTTGCGGATAATAACATAATTGCCATGCACTGTGAAAATGTAGTTTAAAGTCAGTGCACTATTTAAAGCAACATAGATTTATTATAAGGCAACTTTTTTAAGATCAATTAAGCACTCGCAGCCACGTAAAATGACGTGGTTGGCCACATCTGTCCTGGGCGCTTGATATTGACACATGTATATTAGAGAAACAGGTGCTGTATAATACCGGCAGGTCAACTCCAGTGGTCATTCGTTATGGCCTCGCGGGCCAAATATAATTACACTGTGGGCCAAATTTGGCCCGTGGGCCAGAGTTTGACACCCCTGATCTAAACAAACTGGTGGGCGCGTAGGTGATACGTGAAAGTTAAAATATGAGTCGATTACTCACACTAGGGACAGTGAATTCCCCCCTAAAAAATGACGCCTAATGACAGTAACATGGAATTTAACGTGGAGCGGCCATTCGTTTCAAAGCGTCACTTAAATAATTCCAATGCCAGACTACTCCAAATATTTACAGATCATTTAAATTTACCTGCTCCAATATTTGCACCCACAGTGAGTGTTGTTAGAAGGATTATGGCACAGAGAGGGGCAAACGCTGCAGGTCGGCGACAGAGGACGGACAACTGGTGGTCAACTACATTTTTGTACTGTATATAAGAGGCCTTACACCTTTTATTTCTATCTCCATACATAAAGGGCACAGCACATCTAGCAGTGTTATTTTCACGTGTGAATCAGGACCTGTAGAGTTATCTTATGTGATGTCTCGGATGGTGAAAGTGTGCGTAGTATACTTTAAGAGAAAATTGAGGTAAAGTTCAGAATGCTTAAGTGTCAAAAGCAATTTTGTATAACTGTGGGGGCTGTGGAGACAGTGGAGCTAATTTGGGCCCCATATATTATTAAAAATGATTTTGCTGAGCAGATCTGAGCATGACTCTTGTTTTTTTTTTTGTAAAAACATCCCTTACTTAAAAAGCTTCTTCTGGAGCAAACGTATTTTAACTTTTTTTCCCCCCTGAGCACTTAGACTAGAGGATGCATTTAAAAACAAAACAAAAAAAAGTGCATCAGGTGCATGCTAGTACAACACAAACAGCCTCACACACAGATACAAATACATGAACACACAATAAAGTACATAAAAGGAACCAACCTGACCCATATTTATACTGTAGGTATACTGTAGGTTTTTTGTTTTTTTTTAATCCTCATTTTTATCCACTTTAACAGACAGCTAGTTTGTCTGCTGCTGGTCTATTTCTGTATCTGTAGCATGCATCTATAGATAAAAGACAAACAGAGGAGATCTACAAAATACGGAGGACTTGCTTTCAAATGTAGCTGCTGTATCCTTTTGTAAGAATAATTCCCACATTTCAGAAGACCTTTTTCCTCATGTGTGCTGCCTAGGGATGACACAATACCTATATCAGTCCGATTTAAATAACTTAGCTGTAAATAAGTCTTTTGTGCCAATGCATTTACTTTCAGGGCTAAGATTTGAATTGTAGTTAGGTTATAGTTACGCCTTTGATAATGTCATTTCTAATCTGATAGCACAGTGCAGTGATTGCTTTTATTTCTGTTCTCTAGCTGCCACTTTTTATATACTCTTTAACACTTAAACTGTAAATTTAGGCCAGTTTTAAGAAGCCGTTGGGTGAAGCAAAACACTTCTCACATTCACCCTCCTTTCTCACAGCGGCGCTCGCTTCATACTGGTGAAGCAGCTACGAGTACATTTTATTTTTTTATTTTTTTTAAAGATAAAAGTTTCGCTCAACATGAGACAAGAGGTCTGATGTCAAATCGATACACGACTCCCATCGCTTTCGACTGCAAATATAACTTTTAGTGCCTTCGGTGTATTTCACACAGGCAGGGATGAGCGTGATTGAGTTGTACGAGTGCATGCCTGCGTGAGCTTTCCAGTGCTGCCACGCCACTCTCTCGTGATGGATGGTCATTTTCATTGGCTTTCTCATGCTTAATGAACCCAACAGTTCATGTCTTAATTGAATGCTTTTTATGCCTTCATGTTCTGAGCTCCCCCCATCCCCCACCCTCTTGTTTGTGAAGCAGGACGCTGATGGCTGGTAATGAATAAAGGTTCTCTTATGTTTTATGAGGCCACACTAATACATGCATACAACGACGGATGGCAAATGGAAAACAAAAGGGAGATGAGTCACTGTTGCAACTTCACTGCTGACTTTTATTTAATTTCCTTGGCCCGCCGCTCTTTCCGAGGAAAATCCTTGAATTAGCAAGTTGCGACAACACTGAGGGAAGCTCTTGCTGGAAATGCTGAGCTATTTTGTTTGAAGTCGCTGCTTCTATAGTTTGCCATATTTCACTGGATTTCAACACATACACAGAGCCCAAGACACGAGTGCTGTCATCTACGACAGCTAATTTTGGTGTCACTTGTCACAGTGACAGTGCTTTCCAATTTTTCTTCTTGCCATCGTCCTCATGTATTCATTCACTTTGCTGTTTTGTTTTCTCTCAGTGTGAGCCGTTATATTCAAAGCAGGTCAAACGGGGTTATTAATCATCTGATTCCAGATTATGGACAAGGACATTCATAGTCAGAAATGCTGCCCTTGCAATACTGGGATCTCGTTCTCAGTGAGTTTAATGTTTGACTTTATTAAAGTTGAGCTTTGGGATGTCATTTTTGATCAAGACATAGCATATCAGTCTTCATGTTCAGTTTCCAAACATATGGAGCAAATATGGGCAGTTGAGCCCACAGTGTATCATAGAAATAGTGGATTGTTTGATTTTGACAGTCACTGGATGGAATATTGGAAAAAAAAGAACAAATTGAAATCCAGTATCATCCAGAAACCCTAGCTATTAACCCATATTAATGGTTCATTAAGCCGATTGTTAAGAAAGACGCGTACCACCAACCTTGTGAGTGTGAGTGAAGGATGCATCATGGATCACTGCTTTATGGATTTATTGTACAATTTTACATTTTCTTTTTAGCTTCTAACATTCCTGCCAGCTTCCAGTATTGCATCAGCAACTTCTCCAGTGCCATGTTTCCATCATAAAGATCAATCTGCTACTAAACCATGCCACTCATCAAACGGCAAAACTGTAGTGTACAGCAGATTTGGTCATCAAGACTAGAAAAGCGCTCTATAAATACAGACCATTTACCATTTACATAGGGTTGAAAGGAGGGGAACACCCTGGACAGGTTGCCAGTCCACCACATAGACACAAATAACTGTTCACATTCACACCTACGGTCAATTTAGAGTGTCCAAGTATCCTCTGCATGGTTTTAGACCCAGAGAAAAACTCACAAACTCCATGCAAAGAGGCCCTTGTTCCGACTGGGTCCCAAACCTGGGTCTTTTTTTGCTGCAGGCCAAAATGTGCCAAGTAAAAGTAAACTAGGTGTGTGCGTGACAGAAATGCAAAGATGAAAGATAAGACGGCACAAGTAAGTGCCTTAAGCGGGGGCTTTGTGTTATGGCCTTAATGAAGGAAATGCATTCTTACTGATGACTTCATATCAAACTACTAATGTTGCTCACATCGTCAAAGAAGGAAGTCAACTGATAATGTGCATCGTATTGTTCATTTTTTCATGAGGGATTTGATTATGCCTTCTTTGTCAAGATTACTTGAGTTGATAAAAATGCCCCTTGAGAACGGTGCCTTATTATTTCTGATGTTTTCTGACGTAGTGGTTTAGTGGCTAGCACTGTTGACCCAAAGCAAAAAGAACCAGGTTTGGGACCCCGTTTTTATTGATTTTCCCCAGGTTTTCTCCAGGTTCTCCGGTTTCCTCTCACAATCCAAAAAAACGCAGAGGTTCATTGAACACTCTGGATTGCCCGTGGGAGTAGGTATCTGGTCCGAAGCGATTAGTTGTGTAACTACACAATGAATGAATGAATGAATGACTGAATGAAAACCTCCAACATAAAGTCTCTGCCTATAACAGAAAATTTGAATTTAAGTATTTTATACGTCTCTATGCAAAGAGCGAGTTCACTCTTTAAGTGCTTCAGTCTCACCACGTCTTGTTACTCAAATCAGCTGCACCTGGGCCAATATTATCAATTTGAACACCTGCCATGCTGGCACCCCCAGTATGCGCGACAACAGCAGCCTTGTTGGCATTCAAATACCAGAGTGTCACGGTAATGAAATGGATATTGCCAAGATGGAAGACAATTTGTCAGGCGCTTACTCAGAAAGTACAGATTTTATTATGGAGATTGGTCCACAGACTAATTGGAACAATGAGGTCAATCAGTAAGTGTCAGACATTCCTTCTGATGGTTACTAATGGTGTCTTGTAACTTTGCGTCTTCCTCCGAAATCTTCCTCCGCCACCTCATATCCATATTAAAAACGGCTTCTGATCAGATTACACTGACTTCCTCATAATGACAGGTGGTAATGAGGCCTTGGGCGCACAAAAGAGCAGACTGAACATCACAATAGATCATTGTCCGCCACGCGGTGAAGTCAGCGGCTGTGTTTCGTCGAGGCCTTTGAGTGAGTGATGAATGATGTATCTGCTCTGTGTTTTTGATGTTAAGAAATACAATATAATAAGTTTTATTTGGCAAGTCTGGAACACACCTTACCCATGCCATTATCCATTATTCTGATTTATAATTTTCTTATAAAATACGATGTCAGTCGTTTGCAAATGAAGTCTCACTAGCACACACCGTGAATTATCCCTTCAGTGCCCCTGGAGCCGGTTCTGTCAACTGCGCGTCAGGAAGGTGCGGAAAGTGACATCACTGGCTCATCAGCCCCGCGGCTGATTTCTCTTTAAGCGACAAAAAACGTTGAAGACAAAGTCAGATTTTAACCAGGTCCTCTTAAAACGTTCACTGCCTGCTAACTTTTCTTATTCAAAGAATAGCTCTTGACATTTGAGTGGAGATTATTAGTGGAAGATTATTTTTTTTATGACACAATGGCACCGTAGGGATGAGGCACAACACCTTCGAGACAGCGCAATTAAATCACATGAGGTCTTAGAAGGATCAATTCAGGTGCTTCTGTGGAAATAGACTAACCAAATGAACTCTTTTTCATTCTAACATGAAACACTTCAATTCCTCATCACTTCCATTCACCTAGAACAGCAGTTGGCATTTGGAATCTTAGCACAGGGGCGGAGGAAGAAGAGCCGCACAGTTTGAGCCTCTCTAATTTGAATCAAATGATTTGTAATGAGCCCAACCTGCCATTTAGCTTCGAGTCCTCTTATGAATCAATGGCGCCCGAGCCTTGATAATCTCCCAAATTGATTGGTGGCCTCATTGATTATTACCCCGGCTTTAACCAATCAAACACCTCTTCAGTAAACAAACCCACCAAATAAAGACATCCCCGGACGCTTCCTCCAGAGGAGATACAAGTGATGTGAAGAAAATTTATAAAACTGAATCCCCCTTGGAAGAGAATAACAAATCATAGGAGTGCTTAATATTTCACTGACTTGATGAAATATGCATTGTAGCCCAGAATGGAGGGAAATGCAATGATTTGGATGCATAATGTATGAGACGGTCCGCTGGCGAAAATGACACTGCGCCGCTGAATAATCGCCATTTCACTATCACCGCTGCACAATGAGATTTTGTTATTACTCGGCATCGCTCAATTCATTTGGAAAGTGCACACAGTTTGCATTCCGTATTTAGGGCCTAACTTGTGTGTGCACAGCATACAGATGCTCGCTAATGAATTACAACACTTGCCTGGAAATGTGTCCTTTGCCTCCGCCTCACTTGACAAACTCACTGTGGTTCGGCCCCCCAAGAGCAGTGTAGGTTACCCAGAAGAGGTGAGCCATAGTTGAATGGGGCAAATATTTATTAGGCCGCTAACAAGGACCGAGAGGAGAAAAAAAGAGACGCCGGGGAATTTTAGTATGGTCCAGTGATGTCCCCAGCAAAAAAACAAAAACAAAACTAAATTACCTCCGTCCTGAATAGCAGAAAGAATGATGTAAGTAAATTAAATTGAATGCAATCTCTTTTATAGGCAATTGTATTTATATAGAAACAGAAAATATCCATGTCTATTTAAACTAAATGAAATTGTACACTATATCATTTTTTGTCATTTGTATTTCATTGAGATGATGATGATGATCATATTTTGTATCAAAATACTTACTAATAATCCAATTAACGATCACCAATATGGATTGGGTACCTTTGCTCAGGGGAACCGCCAGCGCTTGACCTGAGGGGAATTTGAACTGGCAACCGTCCAGTTACAAACCCCATTCCCTTCCACTGGGCCATGGGCTGTTATTGCTCTGCCACTACATGGTTTTGTTTTGTTTCATGCACATAAGTTTTCAGCCACAAGGGAGATTGACAACCCCCACACTCCTCCACTTTCACTTTCACCACAACAATAATACTTTTATTTTGACACATGGTGCGGCTGCTGTATTTTGTAGTTTATTTTGATACGTCTATTAGTCGGGTTTTTGGTGTTCTATCCATCTTGCACCAACGAGTTTCTACAGCAGCCCAAACCGATGTCAGGTTTCTCCCCAAAATGAAGAAAAACAATCTCCTATGTGAATCGGATGCATTAACCAATGAAAGAGGAGGAGGAAATGGTCAAGAGTTACTAAATCATTTTGCAGATGTTCTCTACATAAAATGAAATTGGGAGTCACTTACCAAACACACATGTTGTATCTCTGGCTGGAAAGTATCAGTATTTCTGTTTGCTGTTAAATCTATACTTTTATCATGATCATTAAAACTGGGTCCCAATGTCACACGGCCGACGAGCTGCATACAATTTAAAAAAAATTTAATTTCTGTTTTGATTTGACCTTGTTTGACCACATTTAGTTGCGTTTTTAACCACTGGCTGTCAAGCCGACGTCCAGCAGACAGCGTGGCCTTAGTAGATACAGTAATTGCAGGTCTTTCGAGGGAAGACCTTGTCGAACTGCAAGTGACAGTATGTATTCCACTTTGGATTGGAACGGCTCTCATGTCTAGCAATCTAACCAGCTTTATTAGACAGTCGAATCCAAGTGAGAGCTTTGCAGAGTTGCAGTCTTACACGCTTATATGGGCTCCTATTAAAGCAGTCACCCACTCAAAACCCCAAAGAGACTGTGAGTGCCCCTGACTGCTTATTAATTAAGTCCAAATTAAACAGAAGAGGAGTTAGGAATTAATATAACAGAACCAAAACATAAAAAGATGATTACAAACAGCCTGTTAAATATCTGGTCATCATCAGATATCAGTATATGTAACGTCCTATTATACTGACTGTTATATTCCTTCCACTTTAGCTAATTAATCAACCCTCAAACTAAACTTAGTTATTAAAAAGTCCAACTTCCAAGTTGCTTGACACTGCTGCACCACAAGTATCGTCCACAACTCGGAAAGTTGATATTTTTCCCACATTAGCTTCTCAGTGTTGGCTCCCTGTGAAATCAAGGAGCAGAATTCAAAATCCTTCTCCTGACATAGAAAGCCCTTAATGACTGCACTCCATCGATCTCAAAGAGCTCACAGTACCATAATATCCCAACAGATCAAGATACAGGCTCACTTTATGGTTCCTAGAGCTGGGTTAAATGGGAGGCAGAGCCTTGAGTTGCCCGGCTCCTCTCCCGAGGAACAAGCTCTCACTTTGGGTTTGGGAAGAAGACACCATCTGTACACTTAAGACCTTTCCTCTTTGATAAAACTTATTGGTAGAGCTGGATGAGCAAATGAGGCGTGGACCATTTAGGATGCTGTAGTCCGAGACGCACCGTGGGAACCTTCAAATCTTAAAACTGTTGTGCGTAACTTTAAAATAGAACCAAGTTTGTTTTTTTCACAGTATAGCAGCGTTTGGAGCTTGTGTCACCCTGGAAGTGATTTGTTTCATGCAAAAACGACCTGAGGCAACAGTTAAATTGTGCTAGTCAAGCAAGATCGTGCAACCAGGTTAGGTACGAACCAAAAATACAGGGAAGAGTCCATGAAAAGTGTCAGAAATGAATGAATGAATGAAACAGTGTAACAAGATAAACCCCTTTTCCCCCCCATGCACTGCTGCTGTATACACACAAATGCTCCCTCTGATAGTATTGCTTGACAGAGCCTGTTTTCAGATGGACACGGCATACATATAATGTTTTCTATTCAGCAACAACAACAAATTGATCTGAATTTAGTTGATGGTATTTGGCTTTTTGTCATAAAATAATACATTTTTGCTCTTTTTACTCTTTCCGTATTTGCAGCAAGCGTACTTATTCTACTGTGCGCTTTTTAACAACCCCTACCCGTGTATGTTCTCTGTGTGCTCTATTTGCTATACACACCATTAAATGCAATCTGTTGCTTTAAAGCGTATTCAGCATCCCCCTTTAATACCTTGGAAAGCTGACAGTAAAATGCTCACAACAGCAAGCTCATACACAGGCTTTGGCCATAAAAATGTCTGGAACACTAAAAGGGATTCAGAGAAAAGCTTCTGAAAATGCTCCTCACTCCGAAAATCAATCATAAACCCCCGAAACTGTGCCCCGCTCTAGTCCACAAACTGTCTTTTCACTCATTTATCTGACATGAATGTACTTACCAACGTGATATAGTTTATCTGTAATGGAATTGTCTTGATAAAACATACCAAAGGATCATATAAAGGTATGGTACTAAACAAGAAGTCATGACAGGGCGCGCTTGTGTTTCGTTCCCCCGTTGCTGCACCTGCTGGGCTCTCGGTGCAGAGTTGTCAGCTTCTATCTGAGTTGACCACACTAAACCTTTAGTGGCAAGCAGCCACAACATAATAATAAAACAAAATCTGGAGATAAACAACTGGATAAAACCAAGAGACGGATGTGTCACAGTTCTCCTCATCACAAGCCACAGAAAAATGAGTCAACTGCTGTCACATTTGAGTTATTTTTTGTACAATAACCACTGTAGTTTCTGTGAATAAAAACTAAATTGAGGTGTATTTGAGATTTTTTTTTTTTTTTTAATTTCCAATGGGAAAAAAAAACACATTACAAACTAAACGTGGTCACATTATTGCAAATAGATGCTGGCATACAATATTAAATTTCAAAGATCATCTTGGCACAAATACGAGTTAAGAATGCCACACGTGGTGCTCATCGGCATTGAAGCTGAGCCACTTTCCAACACATTGGTTGGAAAAGATTTGCACACAAATCTTTTGGGGAATAGTTTAAAAAAACAAGTAATTGCAACAAGAGATTTCCCACTGTCTGCTGTGGACTTCTCTGCTTAACAGAGAAAGGCTCCAGGCTCAAACAGCGCAGGGAGGAGTGTAATTTGATGTAGCATTTCTATCCTGCGTTGGTCTCTTTAAAGGGGCCAGTTTCCTAAAGTGGACTACTCACTGTTTTACAAGAGTGACTCCATAGCTGCAGAATCGAGCTTTGCGTCTAGACCCTGATTAATAAAAAAAAAAAAAAAGGCTCGCTGTCAGGAGTCAAGGTGGTATTTTATGTTTATTATAATAAAATCTGTACTTTTGCAGCTGCCAGTTTCTACAGGTTTGATTGCATGGCCCCTTGAGATGGTTTCTTGACATGAAATGAGGGATTTCCGATGCAAAAGCCACTTTCAAGCCCAGCCCACAGTGTAGGCACCACAAACCCAGCGAGCCCCGCACAGCCTCTTGAAAGAGGCGTCAATGAATTCACCAGTTGTTGAATGCTTATATTCAGCCTGAATGATTTGAGAGATTAAAAATATTTCTCTGTGAATAACAGACACATTTAATAACCACCGGAGCTCAATGGAAACATAGAAAGTACTGAGTGTATAAATGATTTGGCAAATAGCGAAACTTAAACACAAAAATGACTGGCGCTCAGCCACGTCCCTAAATATCATTTCGGAGGCAGTCTCTTCTGTGCCTGATCTCAAGTGCCAGCATTTGCATTTGTTACTTCTCTGTTTAGTCTCATGTGTATTTGCTTATTTATCACGGCTTTGTTGTTGGAAATGTTTTGGTGCCTCTGTGGGCTCGAAGTCCAGTCTTTGGGGGTACGAGGTCCGAATGTGTTGACATCCTGCCATTTTAGAAACAAGCCAATATGTGAGGCTTGGCCCAAGGAATAAACTTGAATGACGAATCAGCAGATACGGTGGTAGTATTTGATTGAAGAGCCTAGAGGTGTTAAGCCTGCAGTGCAGTCAACTGTGGCATACGTTACGGACTACTTCATACATGACATCCGTAACCCTTTAATACTGAGCGGATCGCAGATGACACTTGGCGTTACCGTAATTACACGACGGTGCTGTCGCAAAAATTCAGACGGTATCCGGAAGCTGAGAAGTTGCACGTTGCACTGGTGCATGAACCTGGCGAATCAGCATCTTTGTCGCCAGAAAGGGAAAAAGTGGGGAAAATGCCTAGTTTCATGGAGACGTTGAGACAAAAAGTGAAAAGTGTTCATCAACTAGTGTGCTTGTTTTTTTTTTAATAAAACTAAACAATTGTTAATACACTATTTTAACATGCAGTAAGTTGTAAATAACTGCCAGATATTGAAAGTTATTCAGGAAAAATGAGCAAACGCATTTCCTCACAGGACATTTTGAGGTATTAAAGGGTTAATAGACGGGCATTTCAGAGGGCTGTGTTCATCCTGCCTTATTACTGGTTTCACTGTCAATGAGAATAAGACACCAGCATAAAATGCTGCTTTAAACTGTCTTTCCCCCTTCTGTGGGCCGAGGACTAAAGAGCAAATGTTGCTGGAGTAACAATTAGAGGATCATTCTCGGCACGCAGTGTCCTCAAGCTTGTCGCTATACCTATCTTGAATTAAGCCCGACTGTACAACAACCAAGCCTTGGACTACAAAGAGCTCTCATTCTCATCTTTGGTTTCTGTGTGGAGTTGTTTCTGACGGCAGTCTGTTGCTTTTTCATGCCCAGATATATTTTTTTTAATGCATGTATGTGTGTGTGTGTGATAAAGGGACTGAGATCTGCTTCATTGGCATTCATGTATGCATTTGATGTCAAACTGTCTAAATATTTAAGACACTAGAGGGCAAAGGGAAGAGACGTGGGAGCAGTGAGAAGATGCTGTATTGCTGATTGATTGTCCTCAATGATCCCAGTTTGCGACAGAGTGAAGGGGCTGACTTCCCTTTAGCGTATGCTCCCGTTTCAAGCGATTAGCCGCATATGCAGTGCACGTGTAGGACTGAGTATGGGGAACGTGCATTTCTGTGCTCATACGTGACGGAAAAGGCTGAGATCTCATTAATATGTATCGCTGGGTGCACGTCTTTACTCATGTCAAAGTAAAGGAATTTAAACACAAGGATTTTAGGCAGGGATAACATTTGGATGCTGTTTGGGATGGCCTGGCAGTGTTACGCCTTTAATGTTGTCACTTTGATGGTTAATGGAGACAAAGAAAGGAAGAGAAAAAGAATCCCCTTTCTTGTTTTAACTTTCTGACAGATAAAAATCCCACACTGTTTTATTCACAAGTTCTGTAGCCAAAGCCCATCTCTCTCCAACAAACATCCACTTTTAGTTATTGGCGCTCAATGGCGTCCACTTCATACGTTTGTTGTTGTTTTTTTTTCTACTTCCATCAGTTTTAATGCATTTGCTGTAGAAGACAAAGAACATGTGCTAAAAGCCCCACAGATGCACAGGTGGAAAGGTAAAGTCATTGTGAGGAAGGTGTAATGAAGATAAAAAGCAGGTCACATGAGGTGAGCAGCCCGGGGAAAAAGGAAAAAAAAAAAAGAGGTTGCAAAAAAGAAAGACTCTAATGCCTATGTACCTCTTTTCATTTTCTTTCTTTCCACTTGTTTTCCCAAATGTCACCGCTGAACCATAAAATGCTGCAGTGCTCACCTCTTCGCCCTGCCTTGTGTCTGACACAGATCGGGTTGCGACAGGTTGACACCCACAGTCGCCCCCGCCGTTTGTTGTGTAGCTCTGGTTATCAACTCCTGCCGTCAGCCTCAATCCCACATGCTCACTGGAGGCACACAAAAGGTGGCGAGGGAGAAAATGGCATTTGAAATTCGGAGAGAAAATAGAGTGGCACAAAGGAGACCACTGATAAAAAAAAGTGTTGCAGAATTTAAGAGGGATCGAAAAAGGGCTGCACTTTTTTATTCCCCCCCCCCATTTCAAAGGCATTTTTTGTTCTCGGTGCAACTGAATAAAAGAATTGGGCGATAGAAAACATAATCGAATCATAGAGTTGCTTTTTCATGAAACAACTTCTGCTGCAACTAATGCTGCTTCAAAACTACCGAGGATGCATCTTCCTTTATCTTTAAATACTGACTCCAACTTGTCTTGAGAGGAACTGTATTTCCTTTTTTTTGTCTGTTTGATGACAGATTGTTGTACTTAAAGTGATTCGTGTTTGGCTAAGATCATTAGAGGCTGCTACATTCCCTTTTGTAAGGAATCTGGTAGAATGGAAGTGATGTCTCTCCGGGTTGTTTAAGAGAAGAAAAGGAATTTGAATCAGTCAATCAACGTGGCTACATTTGGAAATGTTGTCACCACCAAAGAGAGAGATGAGCGTTATTTTTATGCACCTTTTACACCTTTTTTTTAAACCCAGAGGTCTCTGTGGATAAATCTGTAAATCGGAACATGTCGGTCTCACCTTATGGTCTTGACAGGGGAATGAAATTTTGGAGGCCGGACGTGCCAGTCAGAAGATCTTGATGTGGGGATCTTGGATCTGGGGGATTTGATCATGGCACATAATAACTCTGCAGACATCCGAAAATGCTGAACTGAAAATGGCTTTGTAAAAATCGTCCACCGACGAACTCCGGTCCTGATGTCACGCCATAATGAAACTGAACCGTCCATTTTTGTTAATGTTTTGCCGACACAGACGATGCCAGCTGTCACTTACACTGGTGTACGCTCATATGTGCTGCACTTTATCATCATATTTTCCTCTAAATGTAAATCACGTGGGAAGTCGAGGTTCATTTTTCCCCCAGATTTCCATTCAAACTTCCTATGTGCATGGTGTAGTTGATCGTATTGGACCGAATTAAGGAATAAATTGGATTGAAACCCAGTAATTACCTTTTGTGTCTTAGCCCATCTAAGCATCGACGTGTGTTTTACTCTGCACTCGTGTAACACACAACCATGGACACACGTTTAGTGTTGACATTTTAAGGCTTCTACTTTCATCATGACGATGAATCAATCACAAAACCAGCCACACAGGTGATACATTTTCACAGGATGCTTTGCTTCCACTATAAGGATCTGCTTTTCTGTTGGAATCTTGATAAGGCAATTGCTGGTGCAACTCTTTAACATTCAGAGTGCAGTTGCACTCTGCTTATGATAACCTAAATCAGAGAACCAGATACACACAGGAAATGCTTTGGAATAATCTACTAAGCCCTCCCCTGCCGTCTGTTCTCTGCTTCTTCTTTTTTCTCCTCTCACCTGCTCCATGACACTCTCTTCCTGGGTCTTTATCTGCTCCCCTTCATTTTTCATATGAAATGGTGGGTGGGGACGTCCCGCTATGCCTGTAGCACCTCCTTGTACTGCAGGGGGGCATGTTTACTCATTTAATATGTCAAAGTGTAAGGAGGATAACTGTCACCCTCTCTCCTACTGTGGGATCAGAGGAACAAGCGGCCCATGGAAGACATGCACCATCAATATGCCAAAAAAACATTGTGGGACAAGAAAATTGAAAGCCTCTCCAAAACGATTGTCTCTTTTCCCTCCTAACTTCTCCCACTCACTCTCTCTCTTCTGGTTCAACAGTACCATTACACCAGAACGAGGCGCATTTCCTTGCCTTTTGTTTGAGTAGCTATTTGAGAAACAGGCCCCGCCGGCAACCACACATCACCACACGTGGCGAATAAAGCTAGTGTTATGAGTTCTCCCCTAACTTTTATTCTAACGTGTGCTCAGATGGTTCTTACAGAAAATAAAGACACGGCCCCCACTGTGGATCGGCTTGTAGCTCACAGTAATTACACATTATGAATAGAAATGGCTGTAGCTGAGACACACTTTTAAGGGACGAGTCATGATTTAAAGAACAATCAGCAGGCTGCGGCATAGACGCTCACACTGTGCACTGCGGAAAATAAACTGATCCGAAGATACGCGCTCAGTATTGATACTCAGGCACATTAATAACCGTGAGAGTGTCATCTTTGTCCTGTTGCAGGCTGATAAGGCGGTTATTTAACAAGGCGACGTGAAGCTGTGGCAAAGTCACTGATGGCTGAAGACATCGCTCACCTCTGCTGTCACATCTAACAAGCAAACAAAGAGTGTTAAATCTTTAAATATTACATGGCTTGGAGGATAAGCACCATAGTCTGTACTTAATTTGCTTCTGGCATGGTGACGCTTCTGGCCATGGATATTCTTCAACACTATAAATTATATACTTCTTTTTGGTGTTTTTTTGTTTGTTTTTTCCGGCACCGCTTGAATGCAAGGGCTACTTTACCTAATTGGGGAAAAAAAAGTGGATATGTGGCCTATTTATGGAAAGAAGTAAAGATAAGCAATCTGACCTACTTCCAGGTTGTTGGTTTCACCTGAGTTTTCACCTGGAAAGAAAAGAGAGTGGCTAAGGTCACCAGGTTTTCCCTGGATGGAATATAAGAGTCCCTTGTCCTTCAGTTGTAGGTGGACAGCTGAGTCATGTTTATACAGTGGTTGTGTGAATCCCCAAATGTAGAGATCAGGGCAATAATCATTACATCGCGGTGTAAAAAACACATTGTTCTGTTATTGGGGGGTTTTTTGTCTTGGGGATGAACAAGTTTCTGCCCTGCATGGTTTGATGTGTACAGGGATGTGGCATTTGTTAAAGATCCTGAGATTCTCAGAGATTGGTTAGGGTTAGGGTTAGAAAAGCACTGCTGTTCTGTGTGTTGCTGTTTTCTTCGTCCTTCTCAGATGTTCTCCGTTTGGAGGCCCAGTTTGGGTAGCCACAGGTTTTTAAGTGTTTCTGATGTATTTCTGTTACTTCACCTTTTTATCCTGTGTTCCAATTCCGGCTATTAAATACAGAACATGCTACATTTAAAAAACAAAAACAAAAAAAAAACACACGACCTGCTGTAATCATAGTCTATTTTAACATCTGTTCTATATGTATGGTTTAAACACAATCTCCGTTAGATTAGTAGATTAGTGTCTGTGCAAAATCTGTTTTCGTGTGTTCGAGTGCTCATTGTTACTATTACACAGCAAAAGTTCAGTGACATTTTTGTTTGTGTATGTTAGAAAGCAAATACTGATACTGACATAATGGCAATCAATACATATGGAACATTGAACTACACTGTTGCATAATAGTTGGTTGGTTGTCACCGGGATGCAGCTAGAGTTCAATAGGGTGACAGCTGCAGGAAAGAAGCTTCCTTTGAACCTGCTGGTTCGGGTGCGGAGAGACCTGTAAAGCCTCCCGGAGGGGGAGCGGGGTGACCAGTCTGTGTTTGGGGGCACTGCGTTTGTTGTCTGCCTCAGCTTCAGGGCGCCTTACCTCACTCACAGTGCTGTGTGAGTGAGAGGTGGACTGACTACAGTAGAATTTGTCCTTCTTTGAACGATATGTTTAACGATATCTTTTGCATTAATGCCCAAACAACGACCATCGGTTTGAGAGATATGTGAATAACACACACACAGAGAGACAGACGTTCCTGGAATTTATACATAGATGTATTTGCTTTTGCAAAGCAGTCGTCTCGTTTCATACGGCCCGATAAGGGACACCGGTCTGTTACTGTTGCTCCTTCGCGCTACCTGAGCGCACCCGGACAGAATGACTTCCATTCACAGCATGACATGCAAAATACAGAGGGCAAAAACTGCACCCACTCCATTTAAACCAAGTTTTTTTAAAAAAAAAAACATCTCCTCTCATCCTTTCCATGCAGAACGTATTAAAAATATGTATATTATAATGGCATAGTGCTGGGGGAAGCTGTCTGTTCTTAAGCTCTGCCATTTTGCATCGCTGTATGACGGCCATAGGGGTTATTATTAAAGACAGCCGACCTCCCTCTCAATTAGGACACAACAGACACAACATGTGGCAGCGTGAAATTCACTGTGACACCACTCACTACCACTGCCAACAGTGGGGGTGTGGGTGTGGGTCTCACGGAATAAAATATGACAGAGGGTGGAGGGGAAGGGTATAAGCAGTAGGCGCAAAGATAAGGAATGATGCCTCATTGTGCTTGTCTTATGAGGAGCATCCATCAAGGATGACACCGGGCAAATAAAGCGATTTTCCCTGTAGTCGGTTACATATCATGAGGCGAGCTTTGACAAACAAATGCACCCACTTGTGCATACACGCGAAAAAATAAAAATAAATAAAACCCCTCCACTGATGAAGACACATGCACATTCTCACGTCTGATTCACACATACACAGCCTATGAGTTATTGTTAGTATCATTCTCACAGAAGAATCTCCACCGTGGAAGATTTATTGCGGAATGGCAGCACTATTATTTGTAATACAAGGTGACAGTTTTGTGAAATAAAGTGAGAATCAATGGAGGGCTGAGTCACAGCTGCACCGCGCCGAGTCAGACTCCCATGTAAACCACCGCTGGATATAAATTCAGGGATTTCAGGGACGTGAGCAAATGACATTGTTACGCAGCTCCCCCTGTTGGACAACGGAACGGGGGACATCAGAATCCCGAAGGACAGTTGGCTCGATGTGTCTGTGCTCCAAAATTCTGGAGGGAAGGACAGATCAAAAAAGTGAAGGTAGAGTGGAGGGAGAGAGAGAAAAGGTAGGGAGGGGGAAAAGGACAAATTCTGAATATGCCTGAATGTAAAAGAATCAATGTTTAACGAGTCTGAAAGTCAACAAAATGTCAACGAGAAGTAGGTGTGAGGTTTCTGTCGGTGGATAAACATTCTCACCAGGTTGGGCAGCCTTGACTTTGTAAACCACATGAATAAGCAATGCGATGAGTTCAGTGAACTGTCCGCGTTGAATATTTCAGGCGTACAGTGGAAGTGAAGTGAAAAAGTGCAGCAACATTTTTTTTTTTTTCCAGGAGAACAATCTGGACAAATTGCTTTGGAGAGTTTCCATAAAGAGAAGTAACAAAACACCTCCACTGCAGTGTCACAGAAATGCCAATAGTGCTGAAAAGGTCCCATAAAGTTGTCGGGAGAGTATGGGCGGCTGCTTTTATAGCTGAGAGGTCTGTTGCTGGTTCTTCAAAGGTGTGATAGGTCTTCTTTTGAAACCGCCGTGAAATTCGACTGAATTTAAAACGCTTCTCTGCTTTTAATAAGATGGTCATATTCTAATATTGGTAATATTGGCCATATTCATTATTTTGTCTGTGTGACTGTAACTGGCCAATAAATGTGTGGAAATTGGTGACTCAATGCAACTGCTTTGCTTGCGGTTTACAAACTTGGGTTTTAAAGTTATTTTTACTCTCATGTGATATTTGAAAAGCCTCTCGCTGCTACTGCTTTCACTGTTTCCAACTATAAAAAAAAAGGAAATAAATAAATATGTGTGAAATCTGTGCCACTGCTACAAAGCTGGCACTGGCTGGTGATGCATTCTAGAATAGATGAAGCACCGACGCTGGCTGGGTGCCCATGGAAAAAAGGGCTACAGGTGGTGTAAATGTTTTGGTTTTGAAACACAATTGGCGCATCCACCTGCTTCTGAGTGCAATTAAATTGTAGTTTCAATTGCCATTTGTCAATATGTAGAAATACAATACTAATACTAATACAATACTAATTGCACGATCCTCATTTTCCTCAAATGAATACGTGAAACATATATTTTTACCATGTTGCCTATAGTGTTTTTTTTTTCTTTTCTTGATTTTACTATCCTAAAGCATCCTCTTCTCCTGCAAAGGGTTAGATGGCATCTGGCTGGAGAATTGGCACAATAACATTTGCATAGCAACAGTGGAAACATTAATTCACAACTCCTCAGGGTAATTTTCTAAACATCCCAATCACAACATGCAGACTGGGCTCAGCAGTCTGATCACTTGTGTTTACCACCTACAAAACAAAGACCATTTACTGTAGGTTAGTTAAACCCCTTGCTTTTTTAATGTATACTTTGTAATAATAAAGCTATTTTCCTTATAGCTTACATTTTTTTTAATCCCCAATAGTGTAGAAATAAACATTTCAGTTACAGGAGGAACTCGAGTGGAGCACAGAGTAATGTATTAGTGTCATTTGTTATGATGATATGATATATGATTACAGGGCATAGGACATGTTATGTGTTTGAAATAAACACATGAACTAGCTCTTTCAATGGCTGGAGACGTAGTTTTTCTTTAGACCTTCCTGAAGTTGTTTAATGCAGTTTTCCTTTGCTTTTCGCCCAAACAGCACAACTGAAAACTTAAATGACATACTGCCAATGTTTATTTATTTATTCTTATTTGATAGTAACTCATAAAGGCTTATTATATATTTGTTTTGGCTCTATATTATCGTTATTAATCATGCAATCTAATATCTAGATAAGAAAGGGAGGAGGGGTCCATTTGACAATTGCCAGAATGAGGAAATAACAGTGCAATAATAACAACAATAATAATAATAGTGTTGCTTTTGCATTTTGGGTGCAGAGTAGCATGTCTGGTGTTGCCAAAAACTCACTCGGCACCATTCGCCATGTTTGAGCATTTGGAATTGCCAGGACGTGGGCGAGGGGCGTGGATCCAGAACAGAGTGTGTGGACTGAGCTCTTAAAGCCAAAATCTCCATCACTTGGCAAGTAATCTTTGCGTCGTTAGTGCTGCTCAGCAACTCCCATTAAATCCCCACAAGCATTATGGTCACCTCGAGCTAAAATCATGTCCCTAAATGTTGCACATGCATCCAGGTTTTTCTCCCCATAGTTGTTCTATATTTATATAAATCGTATATCAAGGGGCTATAAGAAATATATATATATATATATATATTATTCTGTTATTATGTTAAGACATGAAATGACCATGATGTGTCATAAACCTAGTTTATGTGTTGGTCTGCTGTGTCACCCTCTGCCAACATTCTAAAATTAACCAAATAGGTTAATTGTTAATGAAACTAAAACAGATGGTGCGCCAGGCAGAGGAAACATTGTATCCCAGACAGTAAGGGGTTAACATGGGTACTGCGAAAGAGCGAGATAGGGGAAGTGATTGTATGATTGTACGAACACACAAATTGACTGGACCAATCCTGTAGCACACATGCCCCTCCACGGAAACCCAGCATCAAAGGTACAGTGATCCTTCAGAACATTCCGTCCTCTGTCGCTCTAAAGATTGCATCAGCCCCGACGACTTACAGTCCATACAGTTGTGGTGAAATGGACATGCTACTATATACTATAAGACTCGCAGTGACACAAGCACAGTTTGTGTCCCCTGCATAGACAAATAATCACGTCTTTAAGACCCATATTTACAGACTAGGTGATATCGTTCTCTTTTTATCTCAGATCTTTTTATTGTGTCTTGATTTCTTTCATTTTCCCTCAATTGCTTTTTAATCTGACATTTGTCGATCTGGGTTTTGTGTTCCTATTGTCATGATCCTCAGACCCGTGAGTTGCACCAGGGCTCTATGGCAGCCCCTAAGGCAGGGGTCTCAAACTGGTGGCCCAGGGGCCACATGTGGCCCACCAATCGATTTCATGTGGCCCTCCAAACAATATCAAGTTGTAACGAGTCATTTCTATATGTTTTTATTTTAAAATTATTAGATTAATTTTGCATCATAAATATGTTTTTTTTATCGTTGCATATTAAAACAAGCACTTATATTTTTGAAATCATCCAATCCAATCCAACTTTATTTGTAAAGCACAAAACAAACACATTGGACCAAAGTGCTGTACAGAATAATGGATAAAAGACAGAAAAGCTCACACGAGGCAAGGAATTTGATATGAATTTTTTAAAAGCAATTGATATGTCATTTTGAGCTCATAACGTCCACCGCAACTGTTGCTTTTCCCAAAAAAGTTGGGCTTTTTTTTTTTACTTGACTGGCCCCCGACTGACCAGACGAGACAGTCATGGGCCACAGGTCATTTGAGTTTGAGACCCCTGCCCTAAGGTGAACCCACGGGTGGAGCAAGCCAAAACTAAGTTGCACCGAATTTCATAAAACTTGGTGGAAACGTGTTACGGCCCAAGACGAACAAAAAAGTCAATTGGGACCGTAGCCTCAACTCAACAGGAAGTCGGCCATTTTGAATTTGGCGTCCATCTTGGCGATGGACTAGTTACTACGCTTTTGCTACTAGTCTGAGTGCATTTAAAAAACGTGTCAATTTGTTCTAGACGCATCCTATGACTTCGCCATGCATTGAGTGTTCGCCTCTGGGGGGTGGGGTGGCTCAGTGGTTAAGACCCTACCTTGTGTACCAAAGACATCATGGTCGCAAGTTCAATTCCACCCCTGGCTAAGTGTACTTGATTCCATTGTAAGTCGCTTTGGATAAAAGCGTCTGCTAAATGACATGTAATGTAATGTAATGTAATGTAATGAACTTCATACGTGACACAAGAGACCAACCCTGAACACGTCTGCGTTATTATTGTTATTATTTTTATTATTATTCATTGACCATAGGAGTGAGTGTGAGAGTGAATGGTTGTTTGTCTCTATCTGTGTGTGGCCCTGCGATGGACTGGCGAACTGTCCAGGGTGTACCCCGCCTATCGCCCGATGTAGCTGAGATTGGCACAGCACCCCCCGCGACCCTCTGGTGGAGGATAAAGCGGTTAGATGATGACTGACTGACTGACTTGGCTTTGCGGCATTTTCAAGGGGGTTAACGAGTAAAAGTGAAGACAGAGGGAGCCAGTGAGGTCAGAGAACTGCTGCACTCCCTGACTTGTGTGGGGAGGGGGCCCGAGGGCCCTTACATTATTGTTATCATTAAGGAAAGACTAAAGAAGTAAAAGGTCATCAATTAATCTCTGTTGTGATGCTCTGATCATATTTCTTGTTGTTCTTGCTGTTTGTCTCATCTTTATCTCTTTCTGCATTCCTTTCTGCAGTTTTGATATCAAAGTCACACGCGCCACAGAATAGGCCACCTGCCAAAGAATAACAACAGACAAGTGTAGCCTAGCAACAGCGTGGAGACAGGCTTATTAGTTGGGAGAAGCAAGGAACACAAATGGGGAAAACTTTCGCCCTGTGTGTCTGCCACTCACACACTTGTACATGCTGAAAGGCACGTGGGCTCAAATGCACAGCTCTCATTCCAGCTAATGGCACCTTCTCTCACATCCCTCGTGCCTGACAGCCTCACAGTTGCAACAGCCCATCGATCAGGCTGCTAAACCAAAACATTTGGCCCCTCACACTTTTTTCTCCATCTGCCAAAAGTTGTTTCTCACTTTTTTATTCGTTTTTTTGGGGGGTTTTTTGTCTTTTTTTGTGAAAGCAGCAGGACAACGATTGACTGCCAAGATATGCAAACTGTGTGGTACATGTAAGTATCTAATATCAAGGATTTGATTACAGGGACACAGGAGTTTTAAATCAATGCACAACAATGGCAGAGACACTCGGAGCTCAAAATATAGTTATGTACGTACGTTGGTTGAATGAGAGTGACCTTTTCTTTGAAGAAATACATATAATGTGCATATAAAATACATTAATATTCACTGCAATTTTGCACAAGTGTAGATAAGAAAGAGAGGGGCTTTAGTGTCTGAAAAGGTTCCCATAACTTTCACACCATAAACATTTACATGCATCTCTACGTCTGCTGCCAAAAACAAATTGTTCATTATGTTGGTCTCCATCACATCACATATTTCTTTTTCTGTCTCTCTCTGTCCCTCTCTGTCCCTCTCTGTCCCTCTCGCCTCCTTGCATCTCATTTCTAAGCTGACACTGAGACCCCCCCCGTTGCCACTTCCACTCTGGGGGGAATGTGCATTACAGCTTCTGTAGTTATCCTGTTGGATTGAAAGTGCTGAGGCCAAAGAGGCAAACCTCATAGTGCACCAAGCCTCCCTGCACAGGGAAAGACAAAGTGCAACTAAAAATAAAATGCATGTAGTTCCTAGGCAGAAAGAGAAAAAGAGATATGGGGGATTCCCCATATACCTACTTTTTGTTGGACTTCTCATTTGTCTACCATGCCAAACCAAGTAACTGGGTCCATATACAATTAGGAAACACAGTATTGAGCATTAATATTTGATTGCAACTCCCGAATGTTGTATATCATCAGCTGCTAACAATTCACAAGCATGTTCCCACTTCCCTTACCATCCTGAGTTGTTTATTTTCCTGCGACCAATTTCATTTTCTTTTAAAAAGCGAAGCCATCCCGTCTATAAATGTAGCTGCGAGTGAGCTGGGTAACACATTTGTTAATTAATTCAGTGAGACTGGTCATCTCAGCAGCTCCCAGGTTTTTGGTTGCTTAGTAACTGCTGATGCAAACAAGGACTGTGACCCTGAAACGCCTCAGTTAAAGAAAACGCCTCCTTCGGCTCCTTCCACATCATTTTCATGCATTGTTTGACGCTGCGTGTGTGAACCGCTCTTTTAACCAAGCCCCAGACATAACATTAGAGAAAACACTTGACGAAACTCCACGGAATATTCATTTATAGGTTTGGTATCATTTCCTTGTTTCTTTAGAGCTGGAGAAACTACATTGATCTCTACATGCAGTCTGCCATTAAACTTACATCATATACTGTATGTTTCATTTGGATTATACTACACCACCCAGTGTTTAAAAAAAAAATAGTGCTTTTATATAATTTTTTTGAATATTTATGAGTAATAATTGTCAATAGCTTCATTAAATGTACTGTATATGATACTACACCACTCAGTTTGAAAAGAAAAGTATGCTTTTATATAACTTTATATTAATATGTCTTGCATGTGTTTGGTTTAAAGATCGCAGACGTTTGAATTTGTGAATGTCTTTCTAACTTTACTCAACTTTGGTAGTAATGATTCCTTGCAATGCCAAGTTTTCAAAGTTTGAACCCTTTTTTGGCCTCCTTAGCTCAGTAATTCATGGGAATTATATTAATATTATGAATTCATAATTCCTGCACACATATCTATTTTGTGGCCACAAATTAGAAGGTTGTCTGGGGCTCCGTACACAGCTAATGTGTCTGCTGCTGCTGCTGCTGCTAACTGAAAGCAGAGCGTTCTCTGTGCAGCCTTCACTTCTGATGCCGGTAGAAGGCCAAAGGTAACATTTGTTAAGGTTAATTGCATCCATGCTGCAAGCATCACATATCTAAGAACTTGTATGCACTAAATCATTTCAGAAATGTCACTCCAGCAGCAGCCAGCCAGTCTAAACAAGGAAAAAGCATTCATTGAAAAAGCCCCTCACTACAATGGACCCTGATGAGTGCACTTGTTTGCAGAAGCAGGCAAAGACGTTAGAGGTGGACACTGCACAACTACTCGTTTTATTGTCTTACCGACATGATTTGGTAACAAAATTAAAGCAGCGTATCTTTAAAAAAAAAAGAAATTTGATATATCATTGTCACTCTGAAAAACAAACACAATGATGCAATTTGTTTCTCTATCTCCTCTTTGCCCAGCGAGGGGCAGCTGCCTTCTTTTTGCCCTCTTTGACAGCATTAATCTGGGTCCTGGGATTTACATCCACACCTTCGACTGCAACGTGAACAGCAAGAGGAGTAGATTAGACTCGTTTCGTATTTGTACTACCTTGTCCGGCCTGACAAGACACACTTGTGTTTGACAAGGATATCACGGTATTGCACTTACCTTTTGCTCTAATGGCACCTGTCTGTTGAAAGGTCCTGAGTCTGGGTCCCTGCTGGGGGACAGCTGCTCTCTTTGTGCCTTCTTTGGTACTAGCCCAGGTCCTGCCACTTATATCCACACCATGTGTACCCGCAACTGAAACATGCACAGCAGCAAGGAGGAGGGAATTAACACTTTAATTATATTTCACGTGCACTGCATTCTCTGTCCTGACGAGACCCAATTTCACTGGGTAAAAAAACAAAAAGTCACGGTATATGCTTACCATTAGCTCTGATAATGGCATGTCTCTGTTGAAAGGTCCTATGTCTGGCTTCATGCTGAGGGGTGGGTGCTCGCTTTATGCCTTCTTTGACAACACTCGCCCAGGTCCTGGCATTTAGATCCACATTATGTGTAACTGCAAATGTTAAGGAAGGTTAAATTGACGCTGAACTGTAACCATTGAACGTCTTGTCTTGGCTTGTGTCATTGGCATGTGCCATGCAGAGGCCGAGCGTAATGGAACTGTGTTCTCTTCACCCCCCGTGGTTCTCAAACTGCGGTACGTGTACCAGCAGTGGTGTGCGAGCTTCCTCGGTGGCACTTGGTGGAAAATCATAAATTACTGTTCTACTGTATGTGACCGGAGTGGAGTTGAGGAATTTTGTGCCCAGAAAGTGAAACAAATGGCAAAGAAATTTATATATATAAAAAAATAGTCACCTTATCTCTCACTCTATCTTAATATAATTTGTCTATACAAGTATATGTGAGGAAGAGGACGATGACAGCAGATTATAATATAGGGAATAAACCTAAACTAGTGTTACTTTGAGAGATCAATATTTTCTCAGGTGATACTTGCTATAAACAGTTTGAGTACCACTGTCGTACACTGACTGCAAAGTGCTGCCGGCAGTGTCTATGTACACAGACTTACAGATAGTCAAATTAGCAATGACAAAATACTACTGCAGTGTGTGTGTGTGTGTGTGTGTGTCAGAAGCACTGTACAAGTGATGCTCCCTACCAAAAGTACCGCTGTGCACTTGAGCTGTTGTTGACTTAATTCCTATCTGTGTCCACTGCTCTGTTCTGCATCAGCGGCCAGTATGGAAGCCTCCCCGTGTAATTCACTTTGCCAGAACACAATAATCCCTTAATTATAAACCCCGTCATCCGCATGAGACGGTGCTTTTCTGCACCACCAATGCAGAATCGCAGCGTTTTTTGACACCTACACAGCGACGTACGTGGCGTATGGGTGGGTGGACTTGTCAGAGGACGGTGAATGACACAGAGCACTGTCCCCAGATGGACGACGCTGGTCTGATTTTGCTGACCACACACATTCAGATCGGGAAATGGGTCAGTTAAGTTCAGGAAAAAGTAAGCAAAGTAGTAATGCTGCACGTTTTGTGGCATAAGCACAGGATGTAAGAGGCAGAGTGTATACCGGGGACAAGAGCTACTGCGTCTTCTGTCTTTCATTAATCAAGTATGCTGTGTGTATGTAACTCCAGAAAGGAAGACATTGTATTAATGATTATTCAGGCAGATTTTTCTTTTTTTTTTTTACCTTCTGGATGGGGCTGGTTGTATGTCTCTAGTTCCTCATGTTTGGTAATAGAAATTTCATTTTGTTTGGACGAGCATAAAGTTTGATGATCCAACGCAGCTATTTGATCTTTTGTCCAAATGGAAGTGACCTCGTGTGGAACATTTTCCACACACCTCTGATTGTAATCCAATGTCACATTGCAGTGGTGTGTTGGGTAAATGTGCCTCTGCCCATTTTCAACATTTGTCCTGGGAATATCACACTTTTCTCTCAGTCCTGGAACTTTTAATGGGTGCAGGTGAGCTGCAAGGTTGGCCAGTGGGTGATAAATGTTCACCAAGTGTCTTCCCGCCTCTTCCTTTACCATGTGCGGTGTTATATTCACTTCCATCATCCCAGTACCGACAAACTCTGGGTTCTGACGCAAATCTTCGGCCTCCATGTGCTGTTCCATTTCCCTAGACAAGAGGAAACAGCGAGTCTGTAATACCAGTCAATGCTTTTGCTACAGTTTAATTGTCACTGGCAGATTTGTATATAGTGATTGTAGCCTATAGCACAATGCTAAACTAACTGGTTAACCAATAGCTTAACTTAAATTACATTTTGGTTTGAAGAGCAGCTCTTTAGATGAACTGCTCACCTCCCTGTATGTGTGACGCAGCATCCCTTTTCAAAACCATGACTTTTTAATGAGGCTATTTTTTTTTTTTAGGCCACAGCTTATCAACTGTCGAGCAGCGATGCGGAGCACGTGGTCCGGTGAGACCCGGGACACTTGTGTTAACGGAGATGTCATGGAAGCTCCGGGTGGCAAAGGAGCAGATGGTGCATGTACATTATTATTATCATCAGTAGGTCTGTGACTGCACAGCAGCCCACCTGATCTGCACTGCAATGTTGGTGATGTAGGTCAGAAAACGGGGGCCCCTTCACTTTCAACCGTTGTTGAAAGTTAATGAATCTATTATGAATTTCATTACACTCTTAACTTCAACAGCATTAAAACCATGAGCAATCATTGAGTATTAGCTCTCTAATATGCACATACAATTTTGAAATGAAATCATATTAGATTATTAACTTATTTAATTAAATCTCTCTCTCTCGTATTGCCTACCATTGTCTTGGAGAGAAAAATGAGATTATAATAGGCTTATTTTTACAGTGTATTGTACAGTATGAGCCATACGAAGGTAAATTATACTCCACTGTAAAAGTTTACCATGCATTTACTTTCATAGACCCATTATAGAACCCATTACAGTGAATTAACCATGTGATTGGCGGCGACTGACGAATGTCAGGCCCCTGCTGGAGTTTGGTCCTTACCAGTGACTCAGCGTGCCGAGTGAGGAGGCACCATCTTCATTCTGCGGGGACTCTGGTGCACACAGACTCGTGCCAAACTTCTCCTCGACGTGCTGTGCTCTGCTCCAGATGATTTTGCAGACGCGGTCAAAATCATCGCGGGGATAACCCCAGGCAGAGGATTCGTCCATGAACTGCTTTGTTTCGTTCATTTTCAATTTGACTTCTGTGATGTCCATTTTTCTTCTTCGCCCCTTTCCTCCTCTTCTCACAGCAATTAGTTATGTTGTAGTTCTGTCTCGTTTACACTACACTAAACCACACTCACTGAGCCACTGATTTCCTCTCCTGCTCAAGGGACGGTGTCAACTTATAAAAGACATAAAAGGACAGTGGTTTTCAAAGTTGAAGAGAAGGAAAAACATTAAAGGAAACTTGGCTTGACACAGCCGGCCGGAAATTAGAAGAAGAAGAACTTCTAAAAGACAAAAGGTAAACGTTGGTTGATGGTGGAGTTTAACTGTACTGTAGTACTGCCTTATTCTGGATTTCTTCAACTCACTTCTGGGATTGTTGCACACTAAGAAGTGCAAAGCTGCCTTCGGCAGTTCAAAGTTCTCTGTCAAAGTTCTCCATTACAGTTCTTCTCATCTCCACCCAACTGCTTTTGCATCTTTTCAGTCTCCTTCATTCTCATCCTCATTTTTATCCTCATAACTGTTCCTTAATCCTGGATCTTCTTCCTGTCGCTCTCTCTCTCTCAAATCTCCTTTCATCTCAGCCCCATCCCCCATTTCATAGTTGGGTAATTAGTTAGATCTTTAGCGCGTGGCATCTGAAGTGTTGCAGTACTGCCTTCTTGGATTCAGTCATGCATTACTTCTCGTTCCTTTTATCTTTAATACATCCTCATCTCTTATTAATGCGAGGATTGTCTGTCTGTCCATCGCTCTCTGCCCTCTCAATTGCCCCATGGGGGTAAATAAACTTTTCTTAATCTGTGGTCCGTGGATGACTTTGACAAGTACCCCCGTCTATCCAACCTCTAGGAACACGTGCAGCGTTGCTTGCCCCTGAACATTTCAGAAATAGGGAGTAAAGATTAATGGCCGTGTTCCCATTGGAATGAAGGGCAGTGAGGATCAAAGGCCAGTAAAATCCCTAAACACAAGACAAGGGAGGATCTCATTTGAGACTGAGCATGAGTCAAGAAATCCCTGTGTAGTCTCACCTCCCACTTTCAACTTTCCCACTGGGTTCATCCAGGCGAGAGGAGCTTTGAGAGTGAGGAAGAATCCAGAGGGTTTAAGGAATGAGGATGTTCAAGAACTGAAGAGGAAGAAGTGATTTTTGGTTTTCACTTAGAACTGTGGAGGGCAACGTTGCACCCCTTAGTGTACATCCTGCCAGAACTCATTGGAAGAAAAAGGAATATGAAGCAACAGAAACTTTTCTAGAAGGATTTTGATTTGCAATGGGAGGCTTTGAACTTCTGTGCTGAAGAATTTGTTAGAAGAAGAAGAAGACTGATGAACTGTGAGTTAACTGTGATTAAGAACTTCGGACATCGGAGGGCAGCGTTGTGTCTCTCACTGTGCAGCCTGTCGGAAATCATTAGAGGAAGAAGAAAGATAAACAGATGAATGCAGGCCTTTGAGGAACGTTGCTTGGTTTGATGTAGGCACAATCAGAAAGAATGGACAACAGTGCAGATTCACACTACCCGAGAGCTCGCCGTACGATCATAGGAAAACGTCTTTGTCAAGCAAAAGTTATTAAGAATGCCAAATGAAAAGGTAAAAATCAGGCCTTGGGTGGCCAGTTCTGTTGTCAGCGCATTTACATGCATGTTAAAAGTCCAATTTTAGTTTAAAGACAATAAAATTTGGTTTTATAGTCTGATTACTCCGACTGACGCTTAGTCGTACCAGAGTCAGACTTGGTGACTCTGCGCATGCACCAAAATGTCCTCCCTGGTCTTTGACCCGGAGGTAGAAGAGGACGACGTATGGACTGCTCCATCTCTGTATCGCGTTTAACATGTAGAGCAGGTACAAAACATACAGAACCACATCACGGTGATACAGCACCAGAAAGATACAGCACCACCTATGGAGGCGGAGTCAGACTTACATGGCCAATTCACTCTCCGACTTGGCAAGTTGTCCGATCGCCTGTTTTAGTTGGGCTAGCCTTAGCTCGCATGTTAACACAGTGAGTGTTATTATTCTTAGTAGTAGTATTATTATAACAACAATCAGGGCCACACGGTTGGTGTAGTGGTTAGCACTCTTGCCTTTGCAGCAAGAAGACCCGGGTCCGCGACCCAGTCGGAACAAGGGCCTTTCTGCATGGAGTTTGCTTGTTACCCCGTGTGTGCGTGATTTTTCTCCGGGTTCTCCGGCTTCCTCCCACAGTCCTAAAACATGCAATATGGGAATTAGGCAAACTGGACAGTGGATGGTTGTTTGTCTCTATGTGACCCTGTGATGGACTGGCGATCTGTCCAGGATGTACCCGTGCTGTGCCGAGATTGGCACAGCATGTGGAGGATAAAGCGGTAGAGGATGGATGGATGGATGATGACAACAACCACATACAATTCCACAGTTATAAAGCTGAATAAAAGCAAAACAAACAAGCAGGGTGCATTGTGGGAAAGCTAATTACTTTGGTCATATGCATTTGGTCATTTGGATCAGTTTCAATATTAGTGAACAGGAAGTGGGCATCCATATATCCACACTAAATGTTATCACAACATAGTGTCATTATTATTGTTATTATTATTATTATCATTTGTGGTGGTCACATCAAGTATGACTTGTGAATGTGTTAAAGAAGATATTTACTGGTGTTTTCTAAATATGTGGGCATGTGATAGCCTACGACGAGGGGGAGAGAGAGAGAGAGAGAGAGACGCGCAGAGCAGGAGCAGGGCTGCAGTCTGGATCTTGGCGTCGCACAGACACCAAGACGACGCGGTGGTGAGGCGCTGCGATAACGGGAATAAGTGCATCGCCTATTCCTCTCTCTTACAAGAAGGTCACTCTCTACAGAGAACTTAAGAAGCGAGGGGCTTTTCTCTTGGACCTGGATAACCGTCGCTCATCGGTCTATAATGAGTTAAAACGTGGATTATCGGTGCCACAGATGTCACTAACTGGAGATATATCTCAGAGAAGGACATAAGTGCTGCGGAATAAACTGAAGGAGGGATCTCCTGTTTGTTTTCTGGTGTTTTTTTTTTTTGTTTTTTTTAAATATATATCAGTTATATATCTGGAGTGGATGAGGGATTGACGTGTTTTTGTGTTCCTCTTTACGCGTGCGAGGCAGCTCAGTGTCCACTTGAATCACGTCTCTTTAGGTTTGCCTTCTCCTCCTTTCCTCTCTGTAGGTGTGAAATCTATCTTCCTCAGACACAGACTCTGAACCCCTCGGTCCCCGCATGACATGGTTCAGTCCAGCTGCGAGATCCGAGCCTCCTCCATGCATTGGGATTTTTCTCAGCAACGACACCGAGTGAATCTCCCTTTTCTGACCATCTGAGAAACTATCGCGCCCGCCACATCAGAGATACACAGCCCTGCCATGACCGCCGCTTCAGATCGGGACGCAGCGCCGGGACTTGGAAGGAGACCGGAATGCGCTCACAGAAAAGGGAACGGAATACGGATTTTTGCTCTAATGAAGGCGGGAGTGCAGGCGCACCGTTGGAGTCAGGTGCTGTTCGTATACATGGGACTGCTGGCCGCCTCAGTAAAGGGTAAGTCCCAGTCTGTGTCGCTGGTGAGATGCAAAATGCAGCAGGTCGACCACCACTTTCACCGCCTCTCTCCTCCCTGATGCCCCCTGACTGAATGCAAATCAGCAACGCACACAACCCCCCTCCCCCCGCATCCCGAAAGCCACATCTGCGTTATCCCTGCATCCAAAGTTATTAATAGAGGAGAGGTGCCAGGTTGGGTGACTATTTTGGTGATAGCGCATCCTCCTCCTGGAACCGCAACTGAGCTTAGTTTATCCTTGACTGTGGTGGAGATGCGCGTGTCATTAAACGCGCGTGTGTTTGTGATAGAGGAGCACAGGTGTGTTAAATAATGATGTGCATGTGTTTAATGAGCTGTGTGTGTGTGAGAGAGAGAGAGCGAGTGAATGTTGCTGCTTCTCACAAAATGAGGTTTTCTCAGGTGAAGAGACGACGTTAGTTCAGCTGCAGCAGCAGCAGCAGCAGCAGCGTGCTCTGCTCTCATGATGAGGTGGTCAAACAGGCGGTGGATTATTGTGCAGTTCAGAGTCCATGATGGTGTGTGTGGGTGCGCGCGCGCGAGTGCCTTAGACTTTCGTAAATGATATTGAAGATCCACCTTCTCCAGTAAACGTCTATGTATAACAATTTGTTTCCACTTGTATTTTCTCTCCTTACTTGAGCTCTGTCTTTTCTATCTCTCTGACTCACTGTGTGTGTGTGTGTGTGTGTGTGTGTAGCCTAGTTAAGTGACTCTGGCATTTCTGTCCTTGATTCATTGCAAATGGAACTAGAGCTGGACATTCAACAGATTATCATTACTATTAATTAGCCTTTCACGTCTCTGTAACATGGTGTAAAATAAAACTGATCCATTTCGTCCCTGTAGTCATAGACACGCATTTCTAAAAAAAAAAGACCATGCATGGCTTTTCGTGGAAAAAGCTGCAGTGTCGTGTTTTTTTTTTGTTCTTTTCCTGAATCCTGAACAGGTTATTTTGGCAGAGAAAGCAAACCGTTTTATCACTGTCTTGGCTCCCACAGCGTGGAACGGTGACTATTTTTAGTAAAAGCCAAGAATACTGCTCTGGACCACAATGTGGATTTGACAGCGAGTCGTGGCTCATGTGCTCGCCCACTCATACCTTGGGTCGAACAGCACATTATCCACGAGTTGAGTGGGCTCATTTTATCCGCATCCACAACGAAAGAAAAAAAAAAAAAAAGAAGAAAAGCCCACGGTGCAATGGGCTGCGTCATCTGCGCACGAGCGTAGTTTCAAACTCCACTCTTCATCAGCGGAAACACAGCTCTCACTTCATCTCCCACCATGTTACTCCCACTCTTCTTTTGATCAAACTTGTGTCGTCAACCACCCACGTGGGTTTGGTGAGATGGAGGTTTAACACACACACACACACACACACACACAGCGCGCGCGAGCACATACACACAATGACAAACCTCTCTTGACTTAATAGCACTGACACATAAGGCCGGACCGTATCTCCCTGTAACAACGTTTGCGTTTCCCTCTTGTTTCTGGTCTGATGTTTGCGCGTCCCTCGGTGCTGCTGTCACCAGCAGTTGCCCCATTCTCCCATTGAGCGGCACCAGAGCCTCACACTATACGCCGAGTGGAAAGGAGAGAAGACCTGGTGGGCTTCGTGACATTTATCTACATATTTAAAACCCAGTCCGGCCAATTATAGACCATCCGCAGCTGATTCGTGTTGGGGGGGGGACTGTCTTCGATAAGCACCACATATGTATGCTTTTTATACCCTCGTCTCTCACTTTAAACGATTCCCAGCCTCCCTTGTAACCTTATTATGGTTCCCAAGGGCCACACAGACAGAGATAGAGATGTGTGTGTGAAAGAGAGAGAGATCTGAAAAGAGCAGTGTTGTCTCCATGGGATCAAAGCCAGCTGTCCCGGTGGACTCGTAGCTCAATAAGCGGTAATCAACCTCAATTCTATTAAACGCACTGAGGGGGAGAGAATGCAAAAAGGCCAGGAGAGGAGGGTGGAAAAAGGACAGCATGTCTTTCCTCGCTGGGTTCTTGTGTCGCGACTCTCCTCCGCGCTTCATCTCCACCGCTATTAGATCATTCGTCAGCGCGGCGCATGAGACAGTCGCTCAGCACGTTTCCATTTACAAGTGAGACTCCCCCCCCCCTATATAGGGAGGACACAGTGTTGTGGTCATGATGAAACTTACAGCAATGCTATGAGGACCGGAGGGCTTGATGCCGCTTTTATTTTTATTTTTGGTACTTCCAAGACGTTGGCACAGTCGTGAGGCTGCGAGACAGCGCGCGCGCGCGAGAGAGAGAGAGAGAGAGCAGTCAATGACGCAGCGTGAAAAACTTCAAACACCTCAACCCCCCAAAAAATGCATGGGTTTAGTTTTAATATCTCACCTCTCTCTGCCTTAGATGTGGTCAGCTCTCTGTCTGGGTTTTGGTTCAAGTAGTATTTTTTCTTTTAAGGTATCAATATCTATATCTCAACCTTGGTACATTTTATGAAATCTATCTCAAAAAACATGGTAAAAAAATTGATAACACTTTATATTAAGGAACACCTATTCACCATTAACTAGGTGCTTAGTAACATGCATATACGTAGCATACTAGCCCTTTACTAGTAATTATTAAGCACATATCAACAGCTTAAAACAAATCTTAATTCATGTAGTAATAGAGGTAGAATAAGGTTATGTAGAACAAGGTGTTAATATGTGCTTAATCATTACTAGTAAAGGGCTAGTGTGCTACTTATGCATGTTAGTAAGCACCTAGTTAATGGTGAATATGTGTTCCTCAATATAAAGTGTGACCCATTTTCTGTGTTGTTGTTTTACCTGGCATAATGGCCTGATCGAAGTGTTTTTGCTTTTTTTTGTATTATTTGTCATGTTACTTTCGTGCCTCTCATCATACCTTCATTCATTAAAAAATCACCCCCATCTTAACAAGCCCCGCCATCCTCTTCTACTTTGGGGAAAGAGCCTCCGTCTATTGTCGTAACTTCCTGTACCGGCATGATTGATTGGCTCAATGATGCTGATGATAATATTAAGTCATCCTTGATAAAGAATGACAACACATGCTTTGATTTTCGATAGCACAACATTATTGAAAGTTATAATACACAAGCATATGTATGTATATGTATTGTTTACCAAATGTACTAGCTGTACATACTGGAGGTAGATTAGAGTGATGGCTAACCATTTGAGCAGCGTATGGTGACCCTCTGTGACACCTTCAGCACCACAGACAGCGACAGGCGCAGCTGAAACCATGTTCAGCACCAAGGACAGCTCCCCCAGTCTGCAGCCTCACTACACCTGCTCCTCAGTGTTGCACAGTCCACTTCTCCTCATAATTTCTGCCTTTTCTCTCTCATGTTTTACTCCAGCTTTAGGGATGGCTTGAAAACACTTTTTTGTGTGTCCAATACAATACCAGTATCCCAGCTTTGAGTATCCACCGTGGTATCACATGTCAGATACATTTGATTCATGCTTTTGCTTCGAAAACATTGTGGCCCATGTAACAAAAAATTCAAAAGCCCACAGCATGACTTAGTTAAAGACAGTGGCTGCCTTCGATGTACATTTTTTTACAATCTGTGCTCAGTGAAGCATGGGAAGTTGTGTTTTTCTTGTTGTTGCTAGTTTGTTTTAATTGGATTTTCCCAATATCCGATCCAGGAATTTCTTCGCCAGCATAGACTAATATCGATGCTGTGTATTGCACAGGCTCATTCCTACTTCAGATGTTTGCCATGTCAAGTAATCTGATGGTGTCAACCTGTGCTATCAAATAGTGCAGTATAGTAGTAGTTATTATAAACCTCCAAACTCCGCTCCCTGAATAACTATCATGACGACGCATGGGGAAACTAAACCATTTAGTGAACACAGCTGTTCTCCAAACCTTCATGGAAACAAGTCCATATGTTTATTTTTGCTCATGTGTGTTGATTATGCGTATATATCTCTCGCGCTTTCCTCCCCTCTCTATATTCACAGTTGAGCAATAAAGTAGGAAATGAGAGCTGAGGAAAAAAAAAAAAATGACATTATCTATTTACTCAAACTTGGGAAATGTGTGGAAAGCAAAGTGTGCTTTGGCCACGATGTATCGTGTCCTACATGTGCATAGGAGAAGGAGCTGTGGCATAGGAGGGAGTGGTGGTGGAGATGAAGATGGGAATCATGAATAGGTGCCACAGGGAGATAAAAAAAAACAAAAACAGCAGGATGGAACTTACTAGGAGAGATAATAAGAGGCACAGTAGGAAGACAACTGTTGAAGTAAAGTGGCGATAAGCCGATGCTAGCTGAGAGATAATCTCGACCCTGTGTTTTTGTGCCATTTTGATTTTCTTCTGCTTAGTAAATGACCCATTTTCAAGGCTCATTTTCTTATCAGGCATCAACCAGACTCCTATTTCAACATGTAACAGCATGTAAGTGATCTGCTCATGGGCCCATGTATTGGAGTGTTTGGAAGAGTGTGTGAGTTGAAACCCCCCCACCCTACCCCCCTTCACTCGGGGATGATTAGCCGGAAGTGTTGACAAACAGGTCATTAGGTTGCTCAAAAGGGACCACTGTGAGGCTCTGTGTGTGTGTGTGTGTGTGTGTGTAGATGCCACCACATATGCATCTTTCGCGTTATGCAAGTGCTTTGTCCTTACGAGCACCCTTTATTTTCCCCTCCTACCTGCTAATGTGTCAACCTCCTCTTCTCCCTGTCTTCCCGTTGTACCTTCCAGGCCTCTATCCTTCCTCCCTCCCTCCCTCCATCACTCCTATCACCACCTCCTTCTTTATCCATCCTTCTCCCTGGTGATTCACACAGTCATCTGTCTCCAGATGGCCAGAGCACCATCACTGTGATGCCATCACCAATGACACACACACACACTGATGCACACATTATTGTGTCACATTCTTAGTGAGGACACTCATACACATAAATCAGTCCCTAGTCCATTACCCCAACCTTAACCATCACAGCTAAACTTAACCCGTAACCTTAACCTTATTGTAACCCTTACACTAAAACCAAGTCTTAACCTCCAATAAAGTCTTGAATATAGATTTCAATCAGCATTTGTTCACAGCCTAATGCAGACATACACACAACACAAACTAAATCATTAAATGGTCTGTATTTATATAGTGCTTTTCTAGTCCTGATGACCACTCAAAGCTGCTTCACACTACCGTTTTGTCATTCAGCCATTCACTTACACATCTTTCATATGTTGCTGGCACAGCCTTCAGGAGCAATGTGAGCTTAAAGGAATACTTGGATTTAGCTTTGTGTTACTAGAATAGGGGAAGTATTTTTGAATGTTGTGCTTTCCAACCTGAGTCGAAAAATATCTTTTTTTTTTGTTACGTGCTAGCCAGTGACACTTGGTCCGAGGCTTGAAACGGCAACGCTAATTTTGCGCTTTTTAGACCCACTCGTACGGGGACGGGACCTCATTTCCCAGAATGTAAACAATGTCCGCCATCTTTGCTAACAGTTACGCTAACAGGACCAAGTGTCACTGGTGGGCATGTAACAAAGAAAAGAATGAAGATATTTCTCGACTCTGGGGAAAATGAGGTTGGGAAGCACAATTTTTCAAAAATACTACCCCAATTCTAGTAATACAAAGCTAAATGATAATCGGTGAGGTAAGTGTCCTCGGGCAAGTGTCTTGCCCGAGGACACATCGCCTTGCTAGCAGAGCGGGGAATTGAACCCTCAAGCTTCAAGGTGAACGACAACTGGCTCTGCCACTGAGCTACTGTATATGTATATACTACTATCCTGTATATGTATATACTACTATACTGTATATATGTATATATATAATCCAAATATCCTATGTAATGCGTGTTTCACTCAGAAAATGTGTTACGCAGTTGAGAGAATCAGCACAAATGTTTTGTTGTGGAGTTTGTGATGTCGGTATCGGGCACGAAAAGCGGTTTTGTGCTGTCCCTGACAGAAAGTGACACAGTGTCACTCTCATGTCAACACAAGTCAGCCTTTGGTCAGGACATCTTGTCGTCGTCCTCTTTATCACACTGGGTATCAACATTTGCGTCATCTTTCCCTGTGCAAGGGCAGCGGCCTGATGGACATCCAGTATTCTCTGCTGAAAGTTTAAAAAAAAAAAAGTGACACATAAGTCAACCACAGTGCACAATATTGTGGCTTTTAAAGTCACATTATTCTTTATTTAACTGCACTATAACCAATTGAGGGCAACACTTTCATTACATTTCAGGCTAACACTTTCAAACAGAGGCATTTATATATCCAGGGGCTCAGCTTGTAAAGTCAGTAGTTCAAATAAAACACAAGTAGGGAAACATCTTGGAGGAAAACAAATGAATAATGCTCTCTTTTTTTTCCCTTCAACTGTGACTTTCAGTGTGTCCCTGAGCCCCACATTAACTTAATAAATGTATATATTGGCTGCGTGACTTATTCTTGGAGTATACATCTCATATGAATTTAGCACCGCTCCTCTGCTGTGGTTGTGCTCGTGTTTCATCTTCATAATGTACTCTTTCGTTCAAATGCAGCCGCTATGTACCGTTAGCATTTTCAGCTTCTTTAAATACACACGGCTGGTGGATTGAAGCTCGTGAGAAGGCACATTATCAAGGACACGTTAATAACTCTTGAGGTGACAGTGGTTTTTATGCATTTTGTGCCCTGCTCCCATGTCTCACTCTCAGCTTGGTTGTGCATGCGTTCCCCCACTGTCGCCGCTGTGAAGTCGTCGCGAGGCAGGATGTGTCGGGAACTTTCTTGGATAACTACATTCTGAAACGAATGATGCAATAATAACAAAAAATTCAGAGCTTACATCTCTCCCAAGTCAGGTATATGATTCATATTCCTTTCTCTCTGGTGTTATAAGCCCTGAGTATTTGCTTTTACAGTTGCTGTAATCCCCAGACACTGGAAGACGGATGTAAATGCCATGTTTGTCTTGTATGGACACAAAAGCTCTGGCAGGGGTATCTTCAGCTTTCTGATTTACACCGTTCTTATCAGATATCAGTGATCCTCGAGATTGAAGATTAGATCCAGGGGGTATCTTTCCCGTGTCCTTGACTTTTTCTCCCCACCCCCTTTAATGTACTGCATCTCTCTTTAGTCAACATATAGGTAATCTGTCAGTAGTCTTTCTCTGAAACAGGCAGAGTCATCATGTGGGGGAGGAGCTCTGCTGTCTTTTTCCCACGCCTTGCAAGGTCCATTTTGAGTCTTGCATTAACTTCACTTTCATGGCCCAGATCTAAATGTGTGTGGGCACAGGTATGAGATAATCCTATAATTGTTGTCTGCTCGCTCACGTTGCAATGGAGGATAGAAGAGGGAGATAGGAGGGTAGAAGGCATCGCAGCAGTCTCGGGGTGAAATTATTTGGGAAAAACAGACAGGGAATAGATGGAAGCCGTGTCTCATACAACAGCTCACAAATCTTGTAATGATGCTCAGCGACAGTTGGACACTGTTTACTGTGCCTGAAATGTTTCAGGAGTTTCAGTTTGCCTTTGTGGCACATTATCAAATGCAAAACTTAACAGGTGCATGTGCCTCTCTGGTCGAGCTGCATTCATTGGCTATTTTAGTCCGTGCTTGCATCACTCTCCTGTCTAATCAGTGCGAGGCTCATTGTCCCAGACGATTTCTTTTTTTTTTATATATAGGAGCTGTTGCTCTCTCACCTTTTCTCGCCGCACAGTGTGAGCAACACCTTGTTAGACAGCTGCAACTCGCTGTCAGGTTTAACGGCCAGACCGTTGGGCAGAGTTAGCTGCAGAAGACGGGGATTAGTTTATATATGGTTAACATTTGCTTTAGGTAAAAGAAAAAGTAGAGGATTATTGTTATTTGCTGTGGTGACCCTTACAGGGAGTAGCCAAAATAAGATTATGAAGATAGTTACATGAATTAAAAATGGTATGAGGAGTAATGCATGTCGCCTATTAATTGTGATGTATCTTACGTCTGGCGCTTCTGAGTCTTCCTGGGGGAGCAGTTAGGATTTGGGTTGAAAGGTTTAAGTATACCACAGTAAGTTGAAGTGGGGCTGATTGATAGTCTGTGTGAATAACCCTCCTGGGATGGTCATGACCTGACCTTTGGATCAGTGCTTCCTCTCAGGCTTAGTATGCACTGCTAAGGCTACAGGGCTACACTTGATGCATGTGCAGTGTGTGTGTATATAAATATATATATATATATATTTTTTTTTAAGTTTCAAGTTAGAGCAGCCCAAATGTTGGCCCTGCGATGGACTGGCGACCTGTCCAGGGTGTACCCTGCCTTTCGCCCCCTATGTCAGCTGGGATTGGCACCAGCAGCCCCTGTGACTCTCCTGCGGAGGATAAAGCAGTAGATGAGGAATACATGAACACAAGCACACATTCTGCTAAAGCCAGGATTCCTTCCTCCATGTTCAGTTAAAAAGTGTCATGAGAATTGCTCACCTTGCAGGTATTCCTCAAAAAATAGAAAAGGAAGAAGTTGAATTATATATGCAGTTCTGCACAGAATGAAGAAGTCAGCTTGCATACCAAAAGGCCTGTGTTTTTAAACCCCTCCCCCCATTAAAAAATGAATTAAACCTGAAAGGATTCCTATTGGTTTTAAATAATGATGGCATTTCTTTTTTTTTTAAATATGTTTTTTTTATCCAAACATTGCAACAAAAAAAGGTGTTTAAATCATGTGCAAAAACATAGCTGTGGGTCGGATGTCCAGGATAATCACCTCATTTATTAAACCAATCCACCACTGCGTGAACTCACGCCACGTTGATGAGTCAGAGTCCGTCAAGTTTATTTGAAAGCACACACACACACACGGCGGGGCGTGATTAAGAACGGTTTGTCAGCATAGGCTAGGTTGAATGTAATTCAACACGCTCAGTTGTGAGTGGAATGAAAATGAGGCGGTAATTGACTTTCACTGTATCACATTATTGGCATCACACATGATTGTGTCCCCCCCCCCATAAGTAGTGGGGAAGCTGGAAAAGGAAACAAACTGTGTGTGTGTGTGGGAGGGGGGGTGAGTTGGCTGTAACATTCGCATGTGTAAGATTAATAATAAAGGCAGATCCGTGCAATAATAAGTAACTTAAGAAAGCAATTTGTCTCTATATGTGTTCTCCTCTATCCCTGTTGTCATGGCAACACCATTCAAACTTGTGTGACAGGAACAGTGAATGAGTCTCTTTGAACTGCACTCGTTTCCTCCTCCCTCTTTCCTTAAAAAAAAAAGCTTCTCCTCATCGTTTCAAACATTTGCACACATACAAACATGAAAAAGGAAACACACACACACACACATACAGCTGTAACAATGCATTATCCCAAATATTAACCATAACAATAAATGCCTTAAGCACAATTCAAAATGTAGCTCTAAATTTAACCAGTTTCTCAGAAACGAGGTTCTGCCTCATCAGGACCAGGTTTTGATCTCCACAGGGACAACTGGTTCTGACGAGTACACACACACACACACACACACACACACACACACACACAGACACACAGCACTTTCTTCAGGCTTCCTGCTTCCCTGTGTTGTGTGTGGGAGGCAGGCTCACCTTTATTAGTGCTGAATAACCTCTCCTGCAAAAACAAGGGAAGAACATGACACGTCAAGATTCCTTTGAGGGGCGGCATTCTATTGATCAGTGTCGGTGCGTGGGCTGCCAGGGATCGGTTGTGCACAGCAACACCGACTTACAACGGGATTATTTGAATTTATTGACGAGAAGGGCAGAGGGAGAAAAGCAAACAGAGAGTCGGTATCGCGGTTGAATCAGAGTTGGAGGCTGTGGCTCCAAGGCTGTGCTGAAATTGTGTCGAAGTAAGTGGGTGTCTTTTTTGGGTGGGTGGCTACGTTGCAGGTCCTGTTGGCTGGCAGATAATACCACTGGTTAAATATGACCCAGCTGGAAGGAACTGCCTGGCTCCCCTCCTCTTCCTCTCTCTCTCTCTCTCTCCGAGAGAACAAATACTCCGTTGTGCTTCTTTCTCCAGCGCCGACGGCAGAGCGAGGAGTGTGCGCTTGCACGCAGTCGTGCAAGTGTGCGTTCCTGCATGTTCTCCTTTTTTAGCACACAAGCCCATTCTTTGACACTTCTTCAAACTTTGCACGTGGGCGTTGTTTATGTTCGTACCCCGCAAATTTCGCCCCCTCCAGCGAAAGTCTGAGGTGTTGCGGGTGGTCATGGCAGATACTTTTTTACGTATTCACAGATAATTACTCATTCATATAGGGGGAAGCGTCCCATGTGCTTTGTTATGCAAACGCAACACGTCTGCCTCTTTATGAGAACAGCATTTCCCACTTAGCCCAGTGGAAAAAGACCCGAGACACTGGTGGTGGTGATGGAGAGAGAGCGCGTGAGGAAGTGGCTGCACGTCTATCGCCAGTGCCTTCCGCTGCATTTGACTTGTCTGTAATGGCAGACGCTGTGGTCCCGGACCTAATGTGTTGAGGCGAGCGGGATCGCTGAGCTCGCCCCATTTCCATTTTAATGGTGGCCATCTCGAGGTTAATTTGTATATGATGCGGTCACGGCGCACTTATGAGCTGACACATCAAGAGACAAATGGTGGTATTGAGAGGATCTATGGGGCGGAAGAGTTTATCTTGCCAGCAAGGAGGCAGTTACTGACACACACACATGCGTACACAAAACAAAGCGTCCCCTTTGTTTGAAGGAGACTTGTATGTCTTATTGGATAACTCCGTTATTCAACCCTTTGGGGAGTCACTTACAGTATTTGATTGTTCCCGTCAGACGCTCTTTTGCTGTTGATATAGTCGCCAAAGGGTCACGCGGATGAAAATGAGGGCTAAGCTGAGCCCTGTGTTTTATCTTTTGTGATTTTATTTATACAGCGCTGCATTATCTTGAGACACTTAACAGGCCGAGACCTTCCAGCGCGATACGGACAAAGCAATCGGTGTCAGTGAACGTGAAAAAAACAAAAACAATCTCTGTTCTCAACCCGACCTCGACCTGGAGAAAATGTTTATCTGCAAGTAATGAAAGGAGAGAGAGAGAGAATGGGGACTAATGTAGTTGTAGTTGTAGTTGTATTTGTATTTTAACAACTGCAATAATCCCCCGTTGCATTCGGTTGCTTATTTTTAATATTTCCGCGAGTGTTGCCAAGTTGCCACTCTCCATTTCAGAAGCAACATCACAGACGCTGCGTTGTGCTTCGAATACCGAGACTCCGTGGGACCTCGCTTTAACTTCAAACAATGAGTTTCCTTCTCCTCTGTTGTATTCATTGTGCACAGCGTGAGGTGGGAAGCATTTCTATGATTGAGTGCAGGAACAGGACGGTCTCTGTCCATCGTCCAAAAGCAAACACGACATGCAAATAAGGGGACAAGCAGGAAGGAATAAAGAGAAGGGGAATAAAGTCCAGAAAGGAGATTTTTCAGTTCCGTTTCTCCTTCTATTGTTTGTGTCCTTATTATGTGGATGTGATGTTGGGATTATGTCCTCTCTTTGAGAGCCTCTGTATTCAGTGTTATGGTATCCCAGCAGAGCATTTACATGGGGATAAGAGATGCCATACTCCCTTGGGGTATGAGGATTACACTCACACACACGTGGCCAAGTCCTCCGTACACAGATGTGCACACACTCACCTCTCTCCTCACTGAAAGGAACAAAACACACACTCCTACAAGAGGCTGAAGCATCCCTTAAACAGCCCTTTAGTCTAAACGATAGTTCAGATAAAGCTCATTCTTACTATGAAAGTCTCACTGGCTGTGTGTGACCTCCAGACAGAAGGGCAGCGAGATCCAGATAATAGGTAAAAAAAAAATCTCCGTTAGCAGAGCCTTCATACTTTTTCCTACTCGTTTACTCCCAGTGGCTATTGCTCTTTCTGTCGTTGACCTTCTGACTCTTAGTAAACTTTCATACGACCTTGCTTTCTTCTCTGCTGCTATTTTTTGTTTTCCCCAGTTTGTCCCTCGTCTCACCTTTGCCTCTATTCTTCACATTACATTCTTCAAATCTATTTTCTCATACATCTATTTATCTGGTCAGTCAGTCGCTCGCTCAGCCCTATGTCTCACCACCTCTGCCTCTTTCTCCTCCCATCTCCCCCCCCTCGGCTCCTTCCTCCACTGCTGAAGGGTTGCCATCCTACCGGTGTACACGGCACAGTGACCGTCGATTCATCAAAGTGTCACAGCGCGCCGCAGCAGCTCTTGTACGGCCGCTACTAAACAAGTGCCCTGGCGTGGCAAACAGTAGCACCCACGCACACAAAACACACGCACACGCACCTGAAGCTCCGTTCCAGCAAGGTCATATTTCTTCCTCGTACATCCATTTGGCAGCAGGCACACCAGAGGTGGTGGTTCTTGCCAAGCAGACTCTGCAAGCGGCACAGCGGGCTGAGCAGTGGACAAACATACAGTATCTGTTGAACAGCCACAGTTAACAGTCCGGCACGAGACCGTGCACGTGACACATTTTGTTTCTTAGGTCGCACTGGTCCGCCTGACATTTTATGTGTCTAGGCCTCGGACTCTCATCCACCCAAATGTCTGTCAGACACACACAACGAGAAGATACTAGACCATAATGTGATACACATTTATACGGCGTGTAATATACCCATACACCCACCAGCTCTACCAACTGAGCTATCTGGTGCCCCATATTAAAAGTACATTTATTAAGTTTGTCAACCTTCTGAATATTGGACTGAACCTTATCTCAGAGACGTTATCAAATATCAAATTGCACTTGCAATATCTGCCAGGAAAAAAATAAAAAAATAAAAAAATTGCAGTTAGATATTCCCATATAGTAGTTTTGCATTTTTGCTGAAACACAGTGAACCTGTTCTGTTCAATATTCATAACGGATTCACCTGGATGCTCACAATGATGACCTTCTACTTTGCTTTGATGGCCCAGCCCGGGCTAAAACAGCGCAGCCAGCAGTCTGTTTATAGGGTCTTTACAGTGTGTCACGGGGTCAACATGCGGGATGGGCTCTTTCTCCGGAGCAGCTCATTTCATAATGTACCCTGGGCAAGGTGATTTAGCCCAAGCTCCAAGTGCAGACAAGTTCTCATGTTTTCAAAGCACTCTAAGAGCAAACCGTATGTCAAAGTGGACACAGCCTTCCGGTCTTGCAAGTAGAGTAGTAGAAGTGGCAGTTAGTGACTCCAGTGGGTTGCAAAAACAACACTTTCCTGAGGATGGTGGTCTTAATCACTAGTTTCAGGTCTTCTTCAGTAGCACGAGATGTCATTTTTGAGTGGAGAACATCTGGCCAAACAGACCTGTGTACTGTAATGTGAAAATTCTGTAAATCAAGTCCCTCATGTCCACAAATGTGCGTCTTCGAATGAACTGCGCTGTGCCTGTTTTTGTTCACCTCCATTGTGAGGGCCTGTTTTCTTTTTTTTTCTTTTTCTTTCCGGCAAGGATAAAATATTTCATGCGGCAGCCAAAAAAAAAAAGTGGCCTCTCTGATCGCACCATCTGAGTGTTTTATCCCAGATTGCGTGTGTCATTATCAATTTAGGAGTTGGTCACTTGGCACAGGTGCTCCCACTTCATTTGGCCTATAGCTCTGGCACACACGGTAGATTCTTTGTCATGATTATTTTTTTTTTTTCCCTCTGCTTAATTGTACTCGTGCAGCTTGGCGTCTGCTCTCCTGCTTGGTTGATCACCTGTCATATATCAATATGTGCGGCATGTTCTGTCGCCTGATTACACGCGCACTCCGACGATCGGAGGCACCTTTTTAGCACCGAGGTGTTTTCACTTCGGCTGCGAACACTTTGGGGGGCTTTGAAACGGCATTGGGTTTTTTAAATGAAAAATTACAACGCTGAAATAATAATAATAAAAATAATCAAGTTCGTCTCCTTAACCAGGATTCGTTTTGTAATCCAACTCAAGTCATTGCCTATGTACAAGTGGTTCACAGTCCACTGTGACCCCTATCAAGCGCTGCTATCATAAGCCATTGATTGGCATTTTTCAGATAGAGGCCTTGTTATGAAAGATCTGCTGGAGATAGCTTTGTGTTCTCTTTGTTTGTCTGGTAATTAGTTGAAGATAAGAGGGCCGAATAAGAATCAAGTGGAGCCTGTGAGCGTACACTGGTTGGTATATGCAGCACTTATATTAACACGGCCCGATGCTTAACAGGAATGTTGTATTGGAGTGTTTTGGTCGGCTCATTGCCGTTATAGATCACAAAGTGTTAATTAATTGACCAACAGTGTCATTTCTCCTTGCTACACATGTGGTGTATTGACGTTTTATACCAGCAGAGGGTGCAGAGTCTGTACAACAGCAACTTTTAGCATTGGAGGTAGTTGTAGGGCAGGGGTGTCGAACTCGAATGACCCGGGGGCCACTGAACATCTAGTCTGGTCCAGAGAAATAAAAAAAAAAAAGTGGGAGAAAAAATAGCGGGTGGGCAATAAGACCTTAAAATTATAACACAATATTCCATCATGATATCGCAAACAAGATATTCACGATGATATTCCACAGAATTTCAAAGTAAAAGTACTTTTGTATTTTTTTTTTGATATGGAACGACGTGTACTACTAATTTATGATGCAAAAAAGTGTGTCTTGATTTATCCCACGACAAAAGCAGATATGTGTGACGAGGTGGGAAAGGACTGTTAAAACATATACAGTATATATATATATATATATATATATATATATATATATATATATATATATATATATATATATATATATATATATTATACATATACATATACACTATATATGATCAATAACCTGAGAGAGGGAGAACTTGGTTTTTCTTCGGCCCTGGTCGATGAGGATTTTTAGGTTTCGTAACATTTAGCACTAAACCATAGCTGTAGCTCTCTGTTTGACTAACTCTGCTTGTGACCGCGGTGATGAAATGCTACGAGCTGTGTGGGGTTGGAGGTGGTCACTTTTACTTCGAAACAGGCACAGAAAGGGATGTGTTTGTGACGTATTTCACAGATATATACATTAAAACTGTGATCATGGAGATAAAATGTTTTTTCTCCACTGCACGGCTTGTGTAGAACATGCACATAAACATGTTAGTCTGATTGATTTTGCATTCATTGTCAAAGTCAGACTAGCACACCCAGATAATGGCTACTATTGCATCATCTTTGTCGAATTTGAGCTGTACACTGGACACTCGCTGCAGTCCCCTGCTAATACCTGGCAATAATAGAAGTACACATGCTAGAATAAGACAACGGTGATAAAAGCCGGGCAAAAATTCAGGCACAAGACCAATTTTATGCTCTGTCAGCTATAGGTATTTTTTAATGTTTTTTTAAGTTAATGGATGGTAGGGAGACTCAAAATGATGCTTGACGTTCTAACAACTTGCAGCATGCTAGTGGGAGGTGGGGTTGGAGGTGGGGTTGGAGGTGCCTGACGCAACAAACGAAACATAAGGAGTGTCTGCGTCCTACAAATGTAAAATGTAAATTAAGATATTTCCTTAATATCTGATGACGCGGCTCATTATTAGTTACATGAACGTCACATAAATGTGCTGCTTCAAGCTACAACATTTCAACACATTTCAAGTATTATAAACCCTTTTGATTATAATGCACATTTTCTATTCAGCAAAATACTAAAGGTTATACTTACTTATTCTGAGTCTCACTTTACACCATCCTCTTCTGCCCATTGTGAAAAGAAAATCACTTTAACACTCGATGGCAAAGAAAAGGCTGAATTCTCAATACCATTATACACGGAGCATACACGTATTCAAGTGGCCGGGGTTCAAGTGCACACACATTGGCATCTTTTGGAAGAAGTCAAGCACATATGAAGGAGTGATGACTGAGAGGCCCCTGTTGTTTTTTTTGACATGGCAGGCCCCGCGGAGTCAACAGTGTCATGATGGATATATACAGTGACTGTAGACGCTGTTATCCTCCTGCTGCAGCCTCTGCCATCCCAGACAGTGTTTACCTCCCTGACACTAAACCCCCTACACACACACAAAAGTAGAGTGATACTGATTTGCTGCCCCACTGGGAACAAAGTCTTGATATTGGATTTGTTTGTATAGTGTGTCAGCTGCTATTGTTTTTTTGCCACATCCTGATGTGGCTCAAAGCCGCTGAAATCTTAAACAACGGGTTTGATTAGTGCTGTGAAAACGAATCCAGTATTTGCTCGTCTGGCTAACCAGAGATTATCCAGGTTCACGCTCAAAGTTTTTTTTTTTCAATTTCATTTCATTTATTTGTCATTTGTTTTTCCTCTCTGTACTGTCTTGAACAATAATAAAAGTTCATTTCATTTATGACTAAGACTGAGAGGAATAAAAATGACTACCTGCCCTGTCTGTCTACCCTGCTGCTTATTTAGATGGTTGGCATGTTTCAGAGGGATTTTGATCCCAAAGAATCTGCATGATGTTTCACACACAATCAATATTTCAACGTCACTCTTTCACCTGCAGGGATTCAACAAAGAAACCGTCACTCTTATTCTTTGGTTCCAAAGCTGTAGCGTTCACATGCCCTCAGGCCGTTTATCTCATTTTCATACGTTGATACACCGCAGACATTTTAACGCGGCGAGTTTAGACGGAAAATCACAACAGCAGTTGTTTGTGTTCTTGAATAATGTGGGCCATGCAGATATAACAGATGTCCTCTGATTGTACTCGTCTAATTACATTTTAATCAGGTAGCATTGTGATTCAGGTTCATGGCTGGAGCAAGCGAAAGGGGAAAATACAGATGATTTATATAAATTACGCGTATCTGTGCATAGCATCCTAATTTAGTCTCTGTTACAATGTCCATGTGTGTATGTTTGCTTTGTGTGAATATAACACAACTTATGTTGTGGTTTCTTGTTCGAATAAAGACACTTGCTGACATGTGCTGACGTACACATGGGCCCTAATGGATGCTTCTCCACTGCATCCCTGCTGTATGTTACAAAGGATTTGCCTCTGTAAAGTCCACAAACAAGATAATTGTAATGTAACTATGTACTCCTACTAAATGGCATCAACAAGGTCACTTGGCACAGAAAGGGATGTGTTTGTGACGTATTTCACAGATATATACATTAAAACTGTGATCATGGAGATAAGATGTTTCTCCACTGCACGGCTTGTGTAGAACATGCACGTAAACATGTTAGTCTGATTGATTTTGTGTTCATTGTCAAAGTCAGACTAGCACACCCAGCTAATGGCTACTACTGCATCGTCTTTGTTGAATTTGAGCTGTACCCTGGACACTCGCTGCAGTCCCCTGCTAATACCTGGCAATAATAGAAGTACACATGCTAGAACAAGACAACGGTGATAAAAGCCGGGCAAAAATTCAGGCACAAGACCAATTTTATGCTCTGTCAGCTTTAGGTATTGGATTTTTTTTAAGTTAATGGATGGTAGGGAGACTTGCAGCATGCTAAACCAGAAACGCCCTCTAGTGGAGCAGAGGCAGATGCCATCACTAGGGTTGCCAATTTCCCGATAAGAAAATAAGGAACGGAAGTAAATAAAATCCCATTCTTGACTCAGTTGTTTACGTATTGCACTCTACACATATTGCATGTGTGTAACTTTCTATCAACCAAGTATGAGCCTTTTTTATGAGTTTAAAAAGGCGATATAGTCATGTTATTATATTTTTTGCATTCACCTGAGCGGTATCCTCGTGTCGCCATTTCACCTCGCGGTGAATCGGACGTCCAGTTAAAAGTGTACGTTTTCTGTTGGACACTAATGAATGAATGAATCAGAGAGATTGCGAGGATGTGACAGCAGGAGGAGGGATTTTATTTTCCCTCATACAAATTGGGCAATCTTCATTAGTGGACTAATCTGTAATTTCCTCCGTCATGCCTTTGACTTAATAATCAATAAATAAGCAACAAAGTGAGTTCCTTATCTGTTCAATACAGAGCATGTCTTTTATTTTGTCAAATGCGGAACACATCCTTATTTTCACGGAATGGTTGGCAACCCGATTCCCCCACTACTGCAATTATACCGGGACAGGGGCAGTAGTTGAATTGAATGTCGACTTAATCTGATTTCTTTAATCAGACCTGATAAAGATTAGACGTTCCCACCTGTGTGGCAAACAGAAAACAGACAACAGCGATGGAAATGAACCCCTCGTGTTACCTACACTTACCTGTTTTGATGAGACGATATTATGCCAATGAGTGTGTACTATTGCCATTCACACAGATTTTTAATTCCTGCGCGTCAACACTGGAAATCCACACCGACACCACACTGGATATGTAAGTGCAACTACACATCAGTCCACATTAGTGATTAATTATACCTAAATGCCTAACATTGATTAAAACTCTCGGCTGGGCTCAGATTAGTGGGAGACAGGTCGCTGCTCGCGGAAGTGAAACACACACACACACACACACACACATTCGCCACACACTCAGAACTGATAAATGGCAACACATGCAATTAAAATGAAAGACTGAAGGCAGTATGCCTGGCTGTGAAGAAACATGCAAGATGAGTACAATTAATAAGGCATTCAAGTGTGTGAGTGTGCATCTCACTGTCTCTCTCTCTCGCTCTGTGTCTGGGTGTGTGTGTGTGTGTGTTCCCCCTCTCCTCCCCCGCTGCCCCCTCATCTTCTCACCTCCAGCTATGTCGTGTATAAATGTGGGAATCTATTACTAATGTGGGGAAGGAGCTGGTGGGTGTGTGTGATGATGGAGGGGGGAGAAAGATGGGAGAGGGTGAGCCATTTAGCTCCGCTGTATTAATGGCTTGTGCTGCACACTGTAGGTGATAATGGATGTTGGAGCACATGGTGCAGACCGACTGCAAGTGTGTATTGGTTTGACTTTTATACAGGGATGCAGAGGTTTTTATTTTATTTTATTTGATTTGGTTTTATATAAAGCACTCTAATATCCATCTGTCTTCTACTGCTTTATCCTCCACATGAGTGTTGTGGGGGGTGCTCAGCGGACACAGGGCAATAGGTGGGGTACATCAGTCCATTACAGGGCCACATATAGAGACAAACAACCATCCACTCTATATTTTAGAGTGTCCAATTGACCTAATCCCCATATTGCATGTTTTTGGACTGTGGGGGGAAGCCGGAGAACCCACGCCCACACATGGAGAACATGCAGAAAGACCTGTGTTTTCCGACCGGGTCAAGAGCGCTAACCACTAACCAACCGTGTGTCCCTTTATGTCGAATATATATCTAATTCATCTGTTTCCTTTCTTTTTCTCTTTACAGCTCAGAACTGCAGTTACACACTTCACAGTCCCAATGGGACAATAGAGAGCCCGGGCTACCCTTACGGTTACCCTAACTATGCCAACTGCACGTGGGTGATTGTGGCAGCGGAGCACAACCGGATACAGCTGGTGTTTCAAGGATTCGCCCTGGAGGAGGACTTTGACCTCCTGTCTGTGTACGATGGGCCGTCCAGCCCAGGGAACCTGCGGACAAGGTAAAGCAGGGCCCCTAAATGTTTACATAATGTGTTATTTTGATGTCCAGAGTTTTCCTTGATCTGAATGCTGACACAACTGAATTTAAAGACGTGTAGGTTCAAGGGTCGCCTGAGCAATTGTTATTATGGGAATGATTTCCGTTGGTAATAACCTCATTATGGCATTACATAGTGGACAGTTAGGCAAGATTGAGGCAGTTGAGCTGCTGTGGCGAGCCCCAAAGGGAGAGAAGCCAGAAGAAGAAGAAGACTGGTAATAGTGTATTAGATATAGAGTGAGATCTGGAAACACTGTGATATCGCTCAAAGGGATCGGTCATTTGGAAGAAGGAATCAATACGGACAGTGCAGTCATTACCTTAAATGTAAATGGCAAACATTAGTGGCATTTAAATGTTTCAGATATGACTCACCGTGTGTGTGTGTCTGAAATTGTTCTTGGGTTTTTTTTAGAGTGATTTGGACTCGGAGGTATTGATGAAGGTACTGGACTGAGAATGGGAAAAGAGGGGAAGCTATAATAGAGATAATAATCACTGATGCATTCAGAGCCGTTTAGGCCAGATCCTTGGGTGACAACACGGCGCCAGGATACAGAGCTGTTGAATTCAATTCTGGGCACATTTCGTCTCAAAGCAGCAAATGTGATTGAAGCTCGCACGGGTGTAAAATCCAGCAAAAAAAAAAAATGAATTCAAAAGAAGCAATGTCATCCTCTTACACAAAGCGCTGCCTTGTTCTTTCCGGGAAATTGAGGCCTTGTCCACTAACACATGTCTGTTTCATGACACTGGGGTTTTTGTTCTTGAACACTTCCACGTCCACTTGAAAAGCAACTTGAATGTCAAACCAACATCTACTGATAGAACCCATACAGACATGTTGGGCAGTCAGAAGTAGTGGTGTCATCAATATGGTATATTGAAAGCATGTTTTGGCCTAATAAATCACAACTTATTTTCATTTCATTTCATACTTCAGTTGCTTGACATTGTGAATAACATAGTCAGATTGGGGTGAGCATTCGAAAGGCACCAATGTTTGTGACCCACTGTTTTCAGTGACCCAAAACCCAGTTTGTGTGAATGAAACCCAAGCTGCATTAAATCATTTATGAACCAATAAATAAATGAATAGCGCCGTTCATGTGAACTACGGCATGAACTACACTACACCACACCGCGCAGGATTGTTTGAATACTATCAACTCGAGTGATTACACACAGGCAGAGCGCTGATACATTTATGTATTTTGGGATATTGTCGCTCGCAGTCTAACATCTATCCGAGCCCTTGGCAGTCCCTCGCACACACACACACACACACACACACACACGTGCTAACACATTTAATATCAATCTCTTGCATCCGATTAATTGAAACTGCTTTCAGATTCCTGTCACCTTCTACGATGAGCTTAGCCTTGCAAATGCAAGTGCTTTAAAGCGTATGTTGTGCGATCCCTGTGGAGGCAGATGACGGAAACATGCTTAAAGGCTTTTGTTGCTGACGCCGTTGTGAGACTGTGCCAGGCTCTCCGTATCCTCCAGTCAATAACCCGCTTCCTCACCTCTTCTCTGCTCCCCTTCCCACGTCTCGCACTCTGTGCCGGTGGTGCCTTCACTGCATCTCGCTACTCAAAGTGAATGAAAGAGAGAGACGTGGATCCATTATGGATTGGTGTTGTGCTGTTCTCCTCAGCCTTTGGACCCGTGGGCTTTGTAGTGCACTGTAGAGTGGGACAGAGGGGAAAACACTTATATATATATATGTATATATATGTATATATATATATACATATATATGTAATGTATAGGAAACGAGAGCAATGACGAAGCAGGGCGAGTGCTGAAAAATTACACACAGATCTCGTTTAGATTCTACTTGTGTTGTCCGTGTCCACATTTTTGTTTCTCCTCTTGCATTTTGGCATTTTTGCATTTTGTAAAAGTGCGAGCCTTTATCTGCGAGCAAACACGGGACGGCTGGGAAGAGGCAAGCAGCAGCTCTCACCGCACCACGCGTGTATTTGCTCTCACAAACACCGCCACCTACTGCACACCCATTTCGGAACACGCACAAAGATGCGCGTCTGATCATTCATTCCTTTTGCTCTCATTTCCCACTTGTGTCAAATGTAATTTTCTTCCCATCTCTCTTGCTCCTCTCCCTCCCGTCTCTCTCTCTCGCTCCCCTCAGTTCCTCCTCACCTATTTTTTAAATATCTTATCTTTTCCGTCCCCTTTTCCCCTTTTGTATCCCCCAAACTCAGCATTTAGTAGTTTTAGTAGTAATCAAATAATATTAGAAAAAATACTATTTAGCCTCACTTAAGTAACATTATATATATTTCTTTAAGTGTAGTGATTTTAAATCAGATTTGGTTTTTTTGTAACTTATATTAACAGTTACAGTGTCAGGGCAACAGTCATCAATCCTTCTTTTATCAATGTCCTTAATGTCCAGTGACGGTGGTGGTGTCCTCTTCTCTCTACAAACATTACTTTTTTGCTTGCAAATCGAAGTACTTTAACCAAATATTCATTTTTCTTTAGTATTATATCACCTGTCAAATTTCATGTTTTGGGTCTCTGGTCTCCTATTATTTTCCTGTCATATTTGATCCCAATACCCTTTTCATTTTAAATTCAGATTTGTTTTACTTATCTATGAGCTCATCCATTGCTGTGTCGCTACTTTGAAACCGCCTGCATCCAAACACACCGAGCAGTCCAGTTCAGTTTTGGATTGGTTCACAATTATGTGTGTTTCCATTGTCACATTTTGAAAATATGTGACAAAAATACACAGCCCCTGCTGTTCCAGTGTTTGGCACCAATCTGTTGGAGCAGGGTGGAGCTAAACACATTGCAGTCTAATATTCCACTTTTCCGTGCGGGCGACAGCCTTCCCACGAGAAGAATCAACATGGAATACCGAACATCTGTCCACTGCTGCTCTGTGTCGCCTTCTTCCTTTGTTGAATTTATTAGTGAGCTCCACTGGGATAACTTTGCGCTATTTATGCAGCTGACGCATATTTCGTAATGAGCTTCATCATTTACGTATTTGCCTCACACACACACACCAAAGTAGAAACACAAGCCAAATGAGGGTGAACTATTCCAGACTGCACCATGGTGACCTGAGCTGCACTGCAACAGTTAGTGGAAACAAGACTTGTGCTTCTAAGTGAAAAATCACTGAGTGTTTGTACTCCTGCAGTAGTTTATGAGTCACAGTTGCTCATAGGAATTGCATGTATGAGTCAGTCTGTTGTTGCAGCACTTGATCCCAAATGACACCTTTCGAAGCGGAGAAAGAAACGTTTGCTTGCTTAAGAAAGATAAAAGAGGAGAAAAAACATATACTGGATATTGGTATATCCCACTACTTTACTTCCGGTCAAAAGTCCAATCAGTGACGATCCTTGTTTGACAGCATGTTCCTACGTTTTCCATTGCAGTTAATGTCGTCGTGTTTTCGTTCATGTTATTTAATGTTTTCCTGTTAATGTCGGTGATGTCCACTTCAGGGCCACCGTACGTTCTTGTTGCATACAGGATGGCAGTTCAGACCACCGTTGAGGACTGAGACTCTTTGAAAGCACATAGCTCTATGTGTAGTTCTGTGTTTAAAAAGAAAAATATAATTAAACCATCGTGTCTGAAATGCACACTGTGTGGTTACTCAGTAATTTAGTCATTAGAAGAAAAGGAAACTTTTTAATCGCGATTAATCTCGATCAGGCACGTCCAAAGTCCGGCCCGCAATGAGATGTCGTGGTCTTATAATGTATTATTTATGGCCAGGGATGGACATGGACAAAAAAAATCGCCCTTGGTCTCAGGTTTAAAACCTACCTGTGACAGACCGCTCTATGCCCTCATCTCACATTGTCTCACATTTGACTCCAGATGTGGAAAGAAAAGCAACTTTCCACTCCTGCGTTGCTTAGATTTGGTTACATTTACAATAGAGACAATGGAAATTCAATTTTTATAGAACAGTGCATTTGTGGGTAAAAGTTACTGGAAATCCTCACATTATCAAATCTGGCCCTCGTTAAAAAAGTTTGGACAGCCCTGATCTAGATGAATGAATTTCAAAACGTGAGATTAGTTAGTTATCTATTGACATCTACCTAATTATTATGCAATATCATATCAACTTCAACATAATTCACGACTGCTTATGCATGTTGTAGAGTTTTAAGAATGACGTGTGTCATCTTTTTCACCTTTACTTTCATTTTAGTGTCGCTCGAGGGGTGATGATGCAGCAGAGAGAACCTGGTTTATAAACTACCCTCAAACTTTTTTTAACATTAGAGACATTCACAGCTGCAGTCCCCGGGTTTTTTTTTACTTATTCCCTGTCGAGAGGAAATTATTTTACATCAACACAGTTTATCGGTGTGAGGCTTTACACCATCTGGCCCTCGACTCTTTGATGAAGGGGCTACTTAATATACATCAGCTGGACGGACAGTTTTGCACAAGAGTCCAGCTGCATTTCCACATGGCCAAAAATGTTTCTTAATTTCCATTTTAAATTGTCTTTCGGTAACGTCCTCATGTCTGCTGCCGTCGCTGTGTTCCCAAGTGTTAATTGCATTTATCCCGATGAATAATAAGCGATTGCCGGACTGTTTATCTGCAGATGAAGTATTGCTATGATGTTGTTACGAAAACCGTATCTCAAGACACCGTAACACAGTAACCTCTCTGTCTGTGGTTAAAAACAGCTCCAGTCGCCGGAGAGACCTACTTACGACTATAGCACTTGACCTTAAGCGAAACACTGAACCCTCACCAGCTCACTCACTGTCACTCCGAGTGCACATTTCTTACTTGTAAATAGCTGTCTTTTTTCACTTTTCTGTCACATTTCACCTTGTAACTGCCAACTGGGGAACACTGAGTGCATTTCAGCGGGGGGAAAAGCTACTGGGGTGTGCGAAGGCATTGCTCTCCACATGCCTTCCTCTCCGTGATGGAGTGATGGAGGGACTTGAGGCACGGGGAGTCTGGCAGGGGCGGGAAAGTGTGAAAGAGAAGGAAGCGTGGAAGGGACAGATTTTCAGCCTGCAGGCTTGGTAGGACCTAAATAAGGAGCACTAGTGCATGATGCTGGGAGTGGCACCACTACGGTCAGCCCTCATGGTTCTGAGGTGTGTGTGTGTGTGTGTGTCTCTGTGTATGTGTCACAGCCATGATATAGTGACTTGTTTTCCTTACAACGTCAATCATCACGTTTTACGGATAAAGAGCAGTCGCGATGTCACGCGTAAGAATTCGAACATCATTTAAAAGCCTCGGGATTCACGATATGACCAGTGCTAGGCTCACACGGGTGTCCACTCTCGTGTGCAGTTCTTTTTAATGTTCCATTTTCCTCCAAATGGAAACAAAATTGACATCACATGGTGATTGAGGAAGACCCGAAATTAAGGATTATATAACATTATAAATCAAGTGAGGTCCATGTTCCTTTTAGACTTCCAAACTGACTTCTTTTTGCAACCAGCGGAGTCGCCCCCTGGTGGCTATTCAGTATTTCCTGATTGGCTTCATCTGGCAAACTCTTGGTGAAATGTTGGTGAAGGGATGTTAAAAAGACACCAATCTGTGTTTGATCATTGTGCACATGTCAACCTCTGCCTTTTAAATGTGAAACTACTAAACTCAACCAAATTGAATCCCGACCCAAAGGAACGTTAACCTGTAGTAAATAATACCAAAGCAGGGTTTGTGTTGAACGTAATCTGGACTACAACACTCCTTTACACAGTCACAGATTATGATATATGATGGGTTAGGGTCGGCAAAAAAGTCTCATTCTTTTCCAAGATTTGTCTCCTTTAAACTCGGCTGTTACTCTCTTCCCTCTAAAAAAAAAAGATATGTGTCTCGTTAGCTTCTAAATGCTCCACTCTATCAACTAGTTAACTCATTTGTCTATTGTTTATGTGCAGAGCTAGTGAAGAATAGCTTTTTTAGAGCCTTTTTTGCTCCCCTCTCTCAAAATAGCCGTGTTTGCGTCTTAATAAAGCAACACTAATGAGAGTGATTAGACTGATTGAATTAAAAAGTTAAGTTGCAGACCTCAAGTGCAAGTCGGTGAAGTAAAAGATGTGTTGACAGTGTGTTGACGTGTATGTAAGGGAGGTTCTGAAGATGCGTCTGTGGGTTCGGCGTTAAAGGAATACTTCACCTACTTGCATTTAGCTTTGTATTACTAGGTAGGGGTAGTATTTTTGAAAACATGTGCTTCCCAACCTCAGTTTCCCCAAAGATGGCGGACACTGTTTACATTCCGGGAATGAGGTTTGCAGTTTCAAGCCTCGGACCAAGTGTCACTGGTGGGCATGTAGAGCTGAAACAATTTATCGATTAATAATCGATTACTAAATTAATCGGCAACTATTTTGATAATCGATTCATCAGTTTGATGCTTTTTTCACGATTAAAACAAGATTTCCGATTGTTTAAACTTCTTAAATGCGAGTATTTTCTTCATTTCTTTGCTCTGGATAACAAAGAAGTCCTTGAGAGTGAGTCATTTTGGTTTGTGGACAAAACACGACATTTGATAACGTCATCATTTCCAGGTTTGATGAACACCGATCAATATTTGATGGACCAAACGATTAATTGAGAAAATAATCTAGAAAGATTAATTGATTATGAAAATAATTGTTAGTTGCAGCTCTATGGGCATGTAACAAAAAAAGGAATGAGGATATTTCTCGACTCAGGGGAAACTGAGGTTGGGAAGCACAATTTTTCAAAAATACTACCCCTATTCTAGTAATACAAATCTAAATGCAAAGTGGGACCCCTTTATAATTTGATTTTATTGTGAACATAAACAGTAACGGTTATAGCTGCATATAAAGAACACCTGATCAATAATATACTGGCTGAATAATTTTAATTACTTAAGACGAGGTTGTTTTACCCTCCTGTTAATCCACTCGTTTCCCCTTTTTCTCTCGTCGCCGACACCAGCTGTTTACATTAAAAAAAAGAGATGTATGTGTATCACGTTGTATAATGTCGCTTGTATTTAGCTTTAGAGCAGCTATAATGACATATTTTTATCGCTTCCGAGTTAACGCTATCGTCATACACGGCCGTAACTGTGATTGTGCGTATGCTTCACAGCTTGGGGCGCTTGATGTGTTTTCGCGTGCGCCCGTGTCGCTTCACTTTTACGCGCGGAAACGCGGCACAGCGCTAGTCGCCGAGTCAAGTGTGCAGAGAACCCGGCAGCCTGCGGGTCGGGATGAGAGTGGGTAACAAACAGTGGCACCTTGCCAAAGCAATAACTCCTCGTCACTGATGGCTTGGGCCGTCAATCACTCATGCGACGCATACTTTGCAAAATGACTCCGGTACGAGAACATGTGTCTGCAACACACGTTTCCTCCGATTCCAAGTGCCAGGCATGCATGTTGCTGTACATGCGGCGGAGGCGGAGTGTACTTGTTTGTTGCGGCCATGATTATACGTTTTACCTAACAGCTTCCACTTACACATCCTGGTAATCTCTATATGTAGATTTGTTATTTTGTTTTTTGTTTTTCCGTGCACACTCCAGACTGACGCAACCACACACACACACACACATTCTGCTGGATTTATGGTTCCTCTGAATCGGGGCTGCTAATGGAGAGACTGCCACTTATCAACGCCAGCTTTAACGACATACTGCTAAAAACAGGGGGGAAGAGTGATAGTTTGTTTTTCATCATCGTGCACTGGGAAAAAGTGAAATGACGCCGGGATTTATGGCGTCTGCTCACCTGTGAGGCAGAATTATTAGACCCCCGTAACCCCAGATTAGAGAAATAATCAACTAGATGGCTGTGAATTTATACCCTACATCCTGTGCATCGCCGTCGATATCCTCCCGTCCCATGTTCTTTACAGGATGCACTTCAGCAGCAGGCATGAAATGGAATGTTCCCCCCCGCAGAGATAAACCATTAAATCATGCACTGCACCGTTGAAAGAGATGTCATTTTCAGCCCTTTGCTACTCACTTTACATTATTTCGAGTCGAGGAAATGCACCAGACTTTTGTGAAGCCGGTCTGTTGAGCAGTTTGAACCTTCAGTGGTGGAAATACAATTGCTAAAAACGAGAGGTATAATTATGCCCATGCTGTACTACCTGCTCACATTTTAGCCAGTTTGTGTCCTAAAATAAAACCCCAAAACAACAAAGAACATAATTGTACCTTTTGCCTCAGCCAAAGTCAATGATCTTTGAATGTGAAGCTTTTTTATATATATATATCAAAATGAAGTTGGATCTTTATTTTTGGCAGCTGTTTTGAAAAATTCATAGATGGAACGAAAAGTGATTGTGACAGATTATCTGAGCACTTATTTCGTAAGATGTGATTATGCAGCACAGCGGCAGGGGGATTTATAAATGCTTCTGTGCAGTAGCTCCAGAATTAGACTTAACCATAAGAATATTGAATTAATTATGTCGTATTTTGAAAATGTTGTGATCTATGGCCAAATAATACAATTTCTACACAGCTAAGGGCATTTCCTCTTTCCTTTGGATAATGCATGCATGAGTCAAAATGTGAACCCCCCCCAATTTGTCCTACATGAACCTAATAAACACAGATTGTTTTCTTTTCATTTTTATATAACACATGTTTTTGGGTGCTTGAAAAGCACATAGTATAATATACATACGTCTAGTGCTATATGCCCCATGATATAAATTGATTAAAAAAAACTATCTTATAAAAGGGATTGTGGGAGGCGGATTTTATTGAATGCATGATAATCAACAGTGACGTGACGATCCATTATATTGGTGAAAAGTGCTAATTTGTCTGTTGTGCCCTCACTAACAGCTTTTTCCTGTTGATTTGGGCGGAACACTCATTTTTCACATTTTTACGATTCCCTTTCATCTCTTTTAATTTCCGTGCTACACTGGCTGTAGCTCGGGCCTACTGTTGGGGATTCAAGTCGTGAAAGTGTAATCATTTACCTTGTAAACCCTTTTTTTTTTTTATCAAAAAAGCGCACAAAATATTTAGTAGAGACGGAAAAGTCTTTGAACCGTCGCTCTAGGCCACATCATTTGTTTATCAGCGTGATTATTTTAAATACGTTATTTTCCCACAGTGATTTACATTTGTGTTCTTTAAATTAAAAGTCTCTAATGCACACACACGTTGTGAACACACACCATGCCCTCGAGCACTTGGCAAACATTCACAAACAAACAAACAAAAAATGACAGCCGTAAGAGCTCGTAGTCAAAGTTTCGTTTGCCATAGGAGAAATGTGTTCTTGGACAAGAGGAACGACAACCATAAACACTTGCTTCCCACAGCAAACAGACAAACAGTAACCTTATACTCTACTGTGTGCGCTGCCATTTGTCACCATGTGTGTCATAAATGTGTTTCTCTGACGATAAGTGGCATGTTGACGTGGCCAAGTTCAAACGGCGTAACAGGAAAACAGGGAAAATTCGACATAATGGTTACTGCAAAATGGCACACACACACACACAAAAAGAAAGATTGGGAGAAAACAGTCGGCAAGCAATGCAGACTCTTGTGCCTGCTGAGCAATTTTCATTCAGATTGGAGGAAGAGCTTTTGGACCTGCAGCCCACCTCCTGTGTTATTCTCCAACGTCTTGATATGTCACAGCCAAACAAGGAGACCCAAATGGCATAAGAGCATCGACAACACCGCAGGAAGTATTCAGCAGCCATTTGGAAAGTGCTAAATTACCCAGATGTGTGTGTGTGATAAGTGAACAATGCAGTCACTTCACTGTACGTCCCCGGTCACCTTCAATATCACAGTCTGCTTGGGATAATATTTGGAATGGGCATAAATCAACACGATATAAATTATGCCAACAGATTTTGACAGATTTGAGATTAGGAGTTAACATTTTAAATTTGAAATGACCAGAGGTTGAGATGACCTTCCCGTTTTTTAAGGCAGATTATGACAAAAAAAAAGTTTTAGAATTATAATTATTGCAATAAATGTCCGTAAAAGTACTTTTACAGATGGGGAACAACAAAATATTTGTTGAATAGGAGTGAAATCGTTCACGTCTCTGAGACAAACCAGTCATAGTGATTATACTGAACCTGAAAATGATATTGCAAGACACAAGCTGTTATGTCATTATTGCCCGGCAGGAACTAAACGTCTATTTGGCAAAACATGAGTAGACATTTGGACTCTTGATGGTTGTGTTTTGTGAAATCGTTTTTCGGGCTCATCATAAGATGTGAACTTTCAACATCTGGGTGTTTTTGACTGCCTCAGTATAATTAAAAACAACTACGATATGGCGGCAGAGAACTGCTGGTATTTGCTTTACATTACATTACATGTCATTTAGCAGACGCTTTTATCCAAAGCGACTTACAATTGAATACAATCAGCCAGGGGTGGAATCGAACTTGCGACCATTGCGACTATGATGTCTTTCGCACACAGGGTACTGGTCTTAACCACTGAGCCACTCCACCCCCATTTGCTCTTCTCATACCAAGTGGTGAAAAACAGAAGAAATACAGACACAATCATGTCCAAGCTTATAGGTAAATCCCTGGCATCATTTTTTTATCCTGCCTTTGTTGATTTAGCTTTTTTTTCCCTCTTCAGTGTTACTGTTGTTACAATATCATCCATTTTTCCCTTTGTTTCCTCTTGTTCATCCCTGGGAGACACAGAGCATAACGGTCTAATTAGTTACCCAAACACCTTGTGAAATGGATAAAGCGCACACGCACACGCACACGCACACACACAACACAACTGTTGTTTATATCTGAGTGAGGACACCTCATAGGCATAATGCATTTCCATATTTACCTTAGTAAGTGCCTGACCTGAACGAACCCTAAAACCAGACTGTGAATTTGTCCATAGAACTGACATGAAAACCATAGCAGAGATGTTGACAACTGAAATAGAAAATATTAATTGTCTCCATGTCAGGGTAGGGGGATCATTATTGTTGAGATTTATGGACTAAAGGGGCCACAGCCAACAGCATACAGACACAACACAGATTTCATCAGAGCACATGCAAGAGCCTGCAGCTAAATCCAGATCAGAACCAGTGTTTTTTGTTTTTTTTTACAGCATTACAAACACCCTCTACCACCACTCTCTCCTCCCCCTCCCCTCCCCTCCTCCTTCTCTTCTCTCCCTTCCCCTGCTGTCTCGTTCCCTCCGTTGCTCTTTGATCACCCTTGCCACAGGAACGACAGAGGAGGGACTGGGGTAAAAAGTAGATAGCATTGGCTGGTCAGTATTAGCCCTGCTGGCTCATCAGATCTTCTGCCCAACCTTGATTTGCTCGCCTCGCCTCAGCACGGCATGCCACGGCACGGTTTAGGTTGCATCTCCACTACAAAAAAAGACTCTGTTTTACACGCGACACACACACACAAACACAAACGAGTGACTAGTGACTTGTGAAGCAGTTGTTTGATGGTATTTTCTTCAGTACTTCCTCCATGACCAGAGCACAGACTCCGTCTGACACAGTCCGACATTTCCGGTTTTCCGGTTAAGCGTTTTTAGGATTGTTAAGTCGTTTTAACTGATCAAGAGTGCGGCATTGTTTGGCTTGGTTCTTGTGTCGGACGTCTCCGGAGCACAGACTCTCAACAGATCAAAAGATCGCACAACATCGTAATTTCACCTCAGCATGTGTCTGGACACGTGGGAGGAAATCCAATCAGACATATTATATTTATGGCCATGTGTGGGGAAATAGTGACAATCAGTGGGGACTGGACCTCAGGTATTTATCTACCCCCCACCTCTATATTTCATGTTGAGAAGAAAGAAAAAAAAACAATATCAATGACACTATTAGTATTGTTTTTCCATTTCATACCACTTGTTAATTAGTTAGTTGGACCAAAATTAGTCAAGACAGTTTTTCAACCTAACATGATCACAACTTTAGCCTCAAGGTTGTTCAGTAGGGATTGTATTTGAGCTGTAGCTTGTGGTTGCCTTTGATTTTATACCTTTTTTTTTTTATACAAAAAACACATTTCTGGGAAACGAAAGTACACATTGCGTGTGTTAATGTTTGTTTTGTTTTGTGTAAACAACTCCTGCTTGTAAAACAGCATTTAAAACCCCTATAGTCATTTAGGCACATAACACAATATGACTTTAACACAGAGTGCATTTACATACTGTGCATTTAATCTAAAATTCAGAATGCTCATCATGTTTGTGCTCATTCTATCGGGATTTCTTTCACCTCGTTTCATGTTTGCTTCCATGCTTGTCCTTATTCTCTCCTTCATCATTCATTACACCCTTGTATGACATAATTGCTACACACACACACGCACACTGGCATCTCTTAGCTTCGTCACGTTCCTGGGGTTGAGAGTGACACGGCATTGAATTATTATTATTATTTTCTTAATTCCTAATTGTTTCCTGCCCAGCGATTACTGCCGAGCAGTTTGTGTAGAGCCGGGGTAAAACACAATGGACATGGCAACGTCACTTTGTCACCCTTGATTTGTTTGCTGTAAATGTAATTGACTTATTCCCCTACAAGGCAGGAACAAAGAACTCAGTTGTTTGTTTGTTTGTTTTTCTTCCTCTCTCCAGTGTCAGTGCATTTGTGGTGTTTGTTTAAGCGTCTTGTACCAGTAATTATAATCGTCCATTATTATGCCACATATCACATCTATTAATGCTTATTCGAAGGGTTTTAGTAGAGTCTGTGTTGAGTCTTGAGTCCTCAGTGTTTGAGTCCAATTAACCAAAGAGGAGATTGAGTCAAGTTCGAGTCTGGCTATGGCCTTTATTTACATATATTTATCTAAAAAAGTCGGGGATTTGATTGGAAAGTGAGTGCTCCGTGGAGAGGCTTGTCCTTGGAGCCTCCATTTCAAAAGAAAATAACCATCATTATGTACATTCTGTGTGCGGGATCATGGGATTTGTTGTCTTATTTGTTTCCTCTGTGCATTTGTGTTTCATGGGGCTGGATCTATTAATGGAAAATGCACACACAAAAAACAGTTTTTTAACCATTTGTGCCTCAGTAGATAACACTTAACAGGTTACTCATCCCACATGCAATGCATATATGTATATATATATGTATATATATATATATATATACTGTATATATATATATATATATATATATATATATATGTATATGTAATATATTTTACATAAGTGCAATACACATATATAATATCTCATGTTCAATCCTATTTATACTGTAAATATGAAGCCCATACTGTAGATATTCTGGAAACTGCCTATAACTTTTTATAGTCTTATTGTTAACATCATCCTATATTGTACTTTCACATATGTGGAAATGCATGTTTATTATTATTATTATTATCTTTATCTTTACTGTTTTTTGCTGCTGTGACAATGTAAATCTCCCCACTGCGGGACGAGTGAAGGACTATCTTATCTTATAGCAAAAATGGGTAAAGTGAGCATCTTAACCTTGTAAATAAATGTGGTTTTCCATGGATTTAAAGTGTGTTTCCATGGATTTAAAGTGTGGGAATTGCTTTGGCTAATATAAGCACACTTGCTCAACAACACACTGTATAAAACATATATCTACCAGCAGTATTACTTTGTTTTATGTATTATACATTTGTATATACCTGCGCCTAGAAACAGCAACAGAGATGAATAAGGAATGGAATCCTTCACTAGCATGGCATGTTTCATTTGACATTATCTGCTGAATGTCCAAACACACAGAGAAGACAGTGTGTCTCACTATTTTTGCCTAACATGTATCTATGTTGTCGGGCAGACACAGATACCATCAAGACAATGTAATTCACTGTTAATGGAGTGCAGATAGGCCTGGAGATAAAGCAGTCACATCATTCACTCACAGGCTGATTGGTAGACACTTTAGTGAAAGTAAGTGTGTGTGTGTGTGTGTGTGTGTGTGTGTGAGAGTGCGTGTAAACCAACCCTCAGGTAGAAATACATATAATTTAAGAGCAAGTGATCACGTATCTCTAGTAAAGCTGCTGGTACACTGGTCCATAACTCCTCGTCTCTGTCATACAAACACATCCTTTAGTTTAACTGCTGATGACTTCGGTAATTGTGTGCAGCCAGTGACAACTAATCAGTCCTCGCGTTGCCACCTGCACATTTTCACGGCCCAAACGTGAACGCGTCTGATGTGTGAGGAATTCAATCACTGTTGTGTTTTAGGAAATCGTTCACTCTCTCTCCCCCCACCCGTCTCTGTGATTTCACTCTCCACTCAGAAGTTCACGTTTTGGGTGTTGTAATTTTTTGACATTTGGCTTCATCTGTTCCCTTTGTTCCTTCTTCCTCTCTTACCCCCCTTATATCAAACCCTCCCTCTCTCTCTCCCCGTCCCTCCTCCCGAGACACTAGGTTGTTAATGACTTCACTGCGGTTCGTCTCTCAGTCGGCGCTGACTGCGGTTGATGATCTCAACATCAGCATTCAGCGTGAGAGACATCTGAGAGGCTCTCCACCATCGCTGTTCAACCTCAATGCGCAAATACCTCGTGATGTCACACACACACGCATGCATATTAACAAGCAGTTTGTGATATCGATTCTCAGGAGAAAGACACAGCAGTGTTTGACTCAGAAGGATGCCAGTCTCTTTTAAAATGGTGATGCGCGTGGGATCTGTGGAGGGAGGGGGCCCCGTGTGTGAGATTTAACAAATTGTTGCGTGCCATAGACTGCATGGAACGGATGCAACCTTTGAAAAATGAAGCTGAGGCAGTGGGACGGAAGTAGCAGTTAGTCACCTGGGGCAAAAAGAACTCCATTTGACTGGGGAGACTATGAGAAAATGTGCCTCCTTCTCGTTTCATTTATAATGTCAGGAAACATTTAGTTGATGGTCTCAAATGCTATTTTCAGGTCTTGCCGACAACTGGAAGACGGCTTGTTTGCGGAACATTCTGGACAGTGTAATGTTACAGTAGGACAGACGGAGAAAAATGAGCAGTAATCTCTGACTCAAAGTGAGAAATGGCACCCCCTCCCTCCCCCCCTTTACAATGATGAACATTTTAGAGGTTGAGGTCTTCTGCTGCGCGCACTACTAACAAACCACTAATGAATACATTTGCAAGCTTTCACATTTAATACCATGAGTTTTAACTGAAAGAGAGAGAGAGCGCGCTGAATGCCGGCCATAAAAAAAGATCACACCCTTGAGGAAAATGATTTGGTGCATTTCAGCTCGCCCAGAGAGAAAGGATGGGGAGGCTGATGGAGATGCAACCTAATTGCTCGCAAAAGTCTTCCTCTTAACTGGGGAATCAAATCATCTGTGTGGGAATGGAATGACATTTTAACCTCTGCCAGGCTTCACAGTCAGCTTCTTTTTCTCCACTGTAAGGAGAGTAAGGGATAAGTCATGCATGCACATGCATATGTGCAACCTGTTGCATTATTCACAGATATTTATTAAACACATTTAGCAATGGGAGCGTTTTGGCAGCCCGTGGCCAATTGGAAAGGGAACTTGGCTTGTAACCAGAAGGTCACAGGTTCAACTCCCCACCAGGTCGAAAGGGCTGCGGTACCCCTGAGCAAGGTACCCAACCCCCATTGCTCCCCGGGCGCTACTCAGTGTGGCAGCCCACTGCTCCTAATTCTGGGATGGGTCAAATGTAGAGAAATTATTTAATAATAATTTAATAAAGTATATATTCTATTTTCTTTCGCCAGAACTTAATAAATGAAGTGGGGCTGTGTGTAATCATCGCTCAGTAGCAAGTTGGATCTTACAAAACAAACCAAGGCCTTGTCCTTGAACTTGTCTTGTGTGAAAGGAGCGCACACACACAGTTCCTGTGCAGCTATTCTTCCACCAATCATGACAGCCTAAACACAGTGTTCTCCCTGATTTTAAACGTAAGCAGTTAATAATGTAACCCTAACCTCAGTTCAAATGAAAACGGAACCAGTTCCTCAGAAATGAGGTTCTGCCTAATTAGGACCAGGTTTTTGTTCTCCATGAGTGCTGGTCCTGACAAGGTCACCGATTATGCCAGAAAAAAGGTCCTGAAGAGTTAACAAATAGAAATGCACACACACACTGACTCTCTCTCTCTCTCTCTCTCAGCACCGTACATTTATCGGCTAATGTCTTCCCTTCTACTCACCCATCAAAATGTAGCCACTGTATCAGTTTCTCCTTTTTTCATCTTCCTTCCTTCCTCATCCCTCCTTCTGCTGGAAAATCAGCTGCATCAGCACAATCCTTATCCTCCACCTCAAGTGCACACACACACACACACACACAGAGAGAGAGAGAGAGAGAGAGAGAGAGAGATACTTATTTTTAAGGATGAATGACCTCATTTAGTCTAAACTCCTGCTAAACTCCTATATTTTTGGGGTCACAAACGCAAGTGTGCGCGGGGACGCTTGCAGGAATAGTGCGAGTGCGTCTGCGTGAATACGTAAGCCCGAATCCCAGAGTAGCCGTGAAAGCCTCATGATGGAGGTTCTCTCTCCATGACTCATCCTCCTCGCCCCGCTCAAAGTAGCCTCATGGTTTTTATTTTATCACACACCGATGTGTCTTTCTCACCTCCCAGCTTTCCATTTGGTGCCCTCCCTCACCCTGCGTCTCAGCGCCGCCATCTCCTCATTATAATACCTCTACAGGGTTCCTGCATGGCCATGGTTCTGCAAATATACTGTCTGTCCCCCTCCCCCCCTTGTTCCCATGGGCAGTGGTTGGATAATTGGAAGCAGAGGTTCTTCATTGAGATGATGCTGAGGCTACTCAGGTGGAAAGCCCTCTTAATAGACCTCTGCTCTTTTCACACATGCACACACACACGGCATATAATCTCAATGTGGATGCAGCCATGTACACATCACACCTGTTCTCCTTAGAGGTCCCTATTGCTTGGATTACTCAGCCTCCCGATCAATCAATCTATCCGATAAATCCAATCTTTACTTTTTGACAAATTAGACACAGGACACATGAAAAAGGCTTCTTTTCTTTTTCACCCCCAAACTGTATGTTTACCCTCGACTCTCTCCGTCTCCTCATCTCTCCCCTCCTGTCCGTCACTGCCTTTGATTCAACCTCTATCAATTTACCCCTCACTTGAGACACCTGCGCTGCATATCCGTCCTTTTGTATCGCTCAGTTGCAATCATATCTCGCATCTTTTTATTCCCCCCCCACACACACACACACACACACACACACACACACAATACAGGCTGCACAGTGTGCCGCAGTCCGTATCACATGACAATATTTAATCTCTCCTCACATGTGAGGCCTGTTTTGTAGGAAGAATCCATCTTGTTTGGTCCCTATAGCTCAGAAAAAAAAGGATTTGGGTCACGTCTGGGTTTTTACTAGACGCTCACGATTCCGATGCGACGAGAATCCCTTCTCATTTGCGGACACCCCACCGCCCACATCAGTCCCTCCATTCAACCCCCACCTGTCTCGCAGTGCATTGCTGAAACAAGATGGCTGCTTTCCAACTCAATTTGCGGTCAGTGAAGGGGCCATTTGCATGAACATGTGTCCCTCCGTTGAGCTGATATCCCACCGTGACGCTCTGACAGAGGGGAGTGAAATCATGCATACATTTAAGTCGTCTTCCCTTTTTGGTCTAATTCATCTCTCCCACACTGGTGTTTTGCAGCTTTTTTCCTCCACCTCCATTGCGATGATTAATGTGTATAAGTGAAACATTTAGGGCCCTCTCAACACAATTGGATTAAAGGGAGGCATGTAACCGGCTGTAAAGAGTCGGCTACATATGCCTTGAGGTGGCACATTTGGGATCAGGAAATGAAAATTAAAGTGACACTTGGGAAAGGAAATATCAAAGAGGAGCCAAAAGTAATGTGAACAACACTGTCCTTGATTAAAATCTGTAAATTCTTCTCGATCCAGATGAATCTGGCAATGGGCGCTATGCGTGTGTCTTTCAGTATGTGGCAAACATGTTAAATGGATTTAATATGTGAAAGTGGTAAACGCCGCGGCGGAAAGCTAATAAGACAAGACTCATTACTCAAACTATGTAGCTTGTTCCCAACATAATTTTAGTACACTGTTTATTGGTCCCTCAGAGGTTTAATTTGCCACACACTAGTTGTTACAGTGTTTTATTAAGCATCTTCTTCTCCTAGCGAGTCTGCAATTATCTCAGGAGAACCTCACGTGACTGACGAAGTGATGAACGAAAATGAAGCAAGACGATGGCGGTTCACTGAGACCACATGCTCTGTTCCTGAACATATAGGAGGACCTAAAGGGCTAACATGCAGAAAGAAATGTAACGTATTATCCAAAAATAGAACTTGGTTTTCATAACTTAGTAGAGTATATGACGCAGGAGTCCTCCCTTTTGTTGCAATCTGCGCTCTCACCTATAGACTTACACACTGAACCTTCAATGAAAGATGGAAATAAAACATATGTGCGTTTGTTCGTATGTAGTTGTAATCTATCAATTCAACGTGGCTTTGTGCACATGATGTTTGTGCCACCAGGGGACACCGATGTAGTATCCGTGACTCACTCACTCATCATATACCGCTTTGTCCTTCACATGAGGGTCGGTGGTTGGGGGCAGGCGCTGGTTCCCTGCCAATCCCGGCTGACATAAAGCAAAAGGCAGGGTACACCCTGGGCAGGTCCATCACAGGGCCACATTGGTCCCTGTGTGCGAAAAAGGTCGCACACATGGTTGCAATGGTCGCAATTCGACTCCACCCATGGCTGATTGTACTCAATTCCATTGTAAGTCGCGTTGGATAAAAGTGTCTACTAAATGACATGTAATGTAATGTAATGGTCCCGGTTCTGCACAGCACGGCACGGTTTAGGTTGGTTTTCCACTACAAAAAACAGTACCTACTCAGCGTGGGCGGAGTCATCACTGCGGTGACTTTGTTTTACACACACACACACAAACGAGTGACTAGTTACTTGTAAAGCTGTTGTTTTCAGTCTAACTGAATCAGTACTTGCTCCGTGACCGGCGCAAATGTTGACATTTCCCTGGTAATTGTTGGAGATTAACTCCACATTAACTCACTTTTTAACTGATCGACAGTTCGGCACTGTTCGGCTCGACAGCACTCTGACCAATCAGTGGCCGACAGTCTGGCGACGTCACGCATAGTACCTGCTCAGCGTGCTTGGAACCTCGCCAGAGTAGTAGAAACGCAACAGCGAGGCGAGCCGGTGGAAACACGCCAATAGAGACAAACAACCATTTACTCTCACACTCACTTTAGAGTGTCCAATCACCAAATCTACATGTTTTTGGACTATGGGAGGAAACTGGAGAACCCTGAGAAAACCCAAGCACACACGGGGAGAACATCCAAACTCCAACCAGGTCACGAACCCGAGTCTTGTTGCTGCAAATGACTTTACCCCAGTAAATAAGAAATGTACAATGTGATTCCGAGACTGCTCGGAATCACATTGGTTGGATATCAGGAAAAGACAAAATGTTAAATCCAAAAATACTCAATAGTTGCAGACTGTAAAAGCAACAATGCCATTGTCACTGAAACATGTCTTGGGCTGTTGCGAGCACAACTGTATTGTTAATAGCTCATTCGTTTAAAATATGTGAAATGACTATATCAGACTGTCCAGCCAGCTCTTACCTGACAGTGTCCATGCTGGAAGTGAAGAGAGACACCTTGTAAATGACCAGCATTAGACTTCTAGAACTGCTTCAGAATGAGGTTTCAGCAAATGGAGGCACCAGCTGCAGCACAAACGGGGAAACTGCGGGAGACCTGATTCAGAGGAGATAACATTACATTACTGAGATGACATTCATAGCTAAGTGTTCCGCAGGAGATACCGGCCACTACCAGCCACCCTGCTATTTTATGAGCTATGTTAGCTTCTGGCTAAATATGTAGCGCCACTGAAATTATTCCGACAAGTGGAAGATTGAGGGATTAAGTTTGAAAGAAGTAGATTGTTTTTACTGATAGACGAGCAGTGAAGTACTTTGGTTTTCAGAAGTACAGCTACAAATAGCAAGTATTTACTGTTTCAAGTTGATTCCTCGTCTGTTGACTCAGAATTTGCCGGTTTTATGTGTGTTGTCTGTTCATCTGTCGGCTCTCTTCCCACAGAGGCTGCTGTGTTTGTAATCCACTGTGGATTTTATGATTGCACTTCTGCTTTCTTCACTAAAGGAAGGGAAGGAAGAATATTTTGAGGTGTTTTCTCTCCTCTTGAGGTCTTGGCATTTTAATAATTTGTGGATGATCCAGAGTTTTGTTACACACAAACAAACAAAAAAAAAAATATACCCGAATGCCCAAGGGAACAGCTGGCCTGATGGAACGAGCAGGGTTTCGTACCTGACCTTGCAACCAACTGTGCAGTTGATTGCCCCCCCACTTTTTTTTTTTCTGACTGACCATTATTGTCCTTCTGTCCATTTGTTTTCAGGTTAACGGGGTTCCAGCTGCCCTCACCCATTGTGAGCACAGGCTCCAAGCTCACACTGTGGCTTCTATCCGACTACGCAGTCAGCGGGCAGGGATTTAAAGCCATCTATGAAGGTAACACGACTTCACTTTTTGTTTTGGTTGGCAACAGAACCAATTATAAGTGTTGCATATTGTTTCCCTGCTGCATGACGACGTGATGTAGTCAAAGGACTTTGCCAGACAGGGATCTGTGACTGTTTGACGGAACCTTAAGGCATCCATAAAGTATCTCCACTTTGTTGCTTATCAACTAATGTTGATAATTGACCGTCATTTTGAGCGTCTCCTGCTGATGTTTGACGTACAAATGAAGAAAAGACAAAAAAAACAAAACAAAGCACGAAGGAGAGAATCCTCGGAACACTGTGATTCATGTCGTAGCACAAAGGTAACCGTGCACTCCCAACTATAATTGCATCATCAGATGATTTAATTGAAAGCCATTCAATCCCGCTTTCTTATCATCGCTTCCTCCCCAGGCCGGGACAGGGACCTTTATCACAGTGACGTGGAATGCTTTATGACCCATGGTGGGATGATATTAATGATGGCACTCCTCAAGCCCACGCAGGAGGGAAAGGCGAGCCTAGGGAGGAGAAAGGCAATACAAGCCAGTGACTAATTAGGCTAATTACCTGACAGGGGTTTGTCAGTCTTTCTGAGATATTGTGAACGTGGGGATGTGGCTCGATGGAGCAACATCAAGCGACTCGGGAGGCCCGGGACCACATTGCGTGACTAAATAAAACCACCGATAAAAGCTCAAAGAGACATTTTTGTCAGGAGTTTCCTAACTCTGCTGAGAGGCAATTGTTGTGCTGTTCCTTTATATCACACTAGGTTAGACTTGAATATGTTCTGACCTTGACAAGCGTTTTTGTTTTTGCAGTTTAATGCTGTAATTTACTCATTTTGGTGGTGTTTGAAATCTTTGGCAGCGTTTTTACTCACAGGGAATTTGTAAAATGATGTAAATCCTGGGTGCCAAACCAGTCGAGATTATATGGAATATATATATATATGTGTATATATATATATATATATATATATATATGTGTGTAGTTCTGTGAGACTATTTCCACAAGGACTCCTGTGCTGGAGGTAGATCTGTTAAAGAACCATGAAGCTTTGGTCAAAGTGGGTACTAGATATCGCCAAAAGTCGTTGAATCTGCAGCAACTGGACTTCAATTTCGTGAAGATGTTTCGTCTCTTAGCCGAGAGGCTTCTTCAGCCCTGAGTGCTGCCGAGTAATATTATGTCACCAGCCGTCAGTGATATTTGAACGTACCACCGATTAAACCTCACAGCTAATCTTTTCAGGAAGTTTCTGGCACCTGGTGTCTGTCAGCTGGTGATCTTAAATAATAATGTCCCCGTTGAACCTGGCATCCATTTTCCTGTATTCAACCACTCACAGAAAGCAGCAGGACTTGGGTGTTCTCTGTTTCTACAACTGCTGTTTATAGAAGTAGTTTGTTACACTCCGTTTGAGCCAGAGATTCTTCTAAATAAATATGTTATTGCGCAATCATCCCCCCCGTAACTACACAATGTTGCACAGTTTCACAGCAATAAAATTCAACAGGGGAAAGCAGAAGACAATATGCACACTGAAATCTTACAGTAAATGATATTGTTTATTGTCTGGCAGAAAGTAATCGTCAATAAGTCCTTATCGGTTGTACTCCTTCACGAACCAAGTTATGCCGTAACTAAGCCTGTCACCGAAAGTTTATTTCCGTGCAAAAGCAACAAAAAATACATATTAATAGTGATACATTCATATGTATTCTATGCAGGGGGACAAGCTTGGCTTTTTTTAGTCATGACAAAATGATTGTTTTCCTGCCGTCCTTCATCCTGCTGAAGCCTGAGGCCCCCGTGATTGGACAAGAAACCACTGCCCTGTCCTTAGCTGTTTTTCTCATCCATTAAGTGTGAGCCCCCGCATGGTCACAGACAATAACTGCTATTCTTGGCGTAAATAGAGTGGCTGTACTTGTTTGCAGTGGGAGGAGGGATTGGGGGGTGAATGTAACACTGATTATGTCTCTGTGCACAAACTGTATGTGCATATGTGTGTGTGTGTGTGCCTTCTGCGTCGATGCCACCGAGGATCCCTCTGATAAACTGACTCACTCTATTAAATAATCTTTTTTTTTTTTGCTCTCTTCGACTGATCAGCCTCTCTCGGTTTGGCTTTTGGCAGGAAAAACCTCGGCATTTTCCTGTACCCTCGTTTTTATTAGGCCTGCACGAACCATACACCATTTTGGTGTGAGCCCATCTCGTCTATATTAGATATCTGCTCTGTTCCAGCCCACACTGCAATAAGTCTAAGTGCTGCATAGTCCATCTCCTCAACACACCGTGTAATGGCCGAGACCACTCTGGAATTTTTCCCCTCTTGTCACCATGGCAACCACCAGACTCCTTTTTTGGTCTTATTCTTCTCCTTCTCTTCCCCATCTCTTCACAAAAGTCTTTATTCATGTTTAATCTGTAGCTACAGAGGAGGAGTCTAACAGAAGCAAAGGGAATTAGAAACATGTGCTGAGCTTCTGAAAATATCTACTGGGAATAGAAGCTTTATCCCGTCTTACTGCATTCCGTGTGCTCTACCATTGCGCCGTTGTCTCTCACGATCTTTTCTCTCTCTCTCTCCTCGCTTATTCCTGCTCTCTCTCTCCCCTCCCTTTATTTTTTGTCTTCTTCACCTCAAATCTCAACCTCGGCGCCATCAGTATTTCTTCACCCCTCTCCAACTGTTATCCCGCACTCTGCCTCCCTCTCTTGAATATTAAAGTACCACAATGATTATCCAGTCATGTGTTGCCAAGTTTCTCCTCCGTCAGTGTCTTAGTTGCATAGTCAATGTGCCTCCCAACTGGGTCAGCTGAAAAAAAAAAAGAAAGAAAAGAAAAACAGCCAGCCTTGCAGCACGACTCAAGCAGCCTGCCTCCCTAGCATTAAATCTCTGCAGGTGTCTGACATGGAAATCATTTTAAACATTACACTTGTACATTGTAGTCTATGTTTCTCGGGAAAACATGAGAATCATTCTATGAATAAATATACAGAGTATGTTCTGTGGCAATTCACCGTAGGTGTAGTCACATTACAGTGTTTGTCACACAGCAATGACCCCTCATCGACAATAGAATAGTGCCTGTATCTGTTCCCCTTCAGCCACCGTCCCTGTCTTTCATGATCCTATCGGCATGGGCAAGGAGGAAGGCGGGGGCCGAGTCGATGAGCGTGATGAGCGGGGGCATTGGAGCTTGAATGAGTCTTGTGCTTAATTGAAAGAAGAAAAACGAGGCCCCTCCTCTTAAGCGGAGGAGAGTGCCAAACCAAAGTGTGTTGACCGAGTAAATCAAATTTTCTCTCCCCATGATCTAACAACACACATTTTCTCAAAGGGGGGGGAAACGGGGTTTTATTACCTGCTAATTGTCTGTCCAAAGGAGGATTGTTGTGAATGATTTTAAATCGCCTTTTTGATTTGAAATGTCCATGTATTCACCACTTTAGAACATAATACATACAATCCATTCATCTTCTACCGCTTTATCCTCCACATGAGGATTGCCGTAGCTGTGCCTATAACACCTATGGTCAAGCTCGTGTCCAATTTACCTAATTCCCATATTGCATGTCTTTGGGACTGTGGGAGGAAACTGGAGAACCTGGAGAATATGGCCCCAGTAAAATATAGAAATTGGTTTTCAAATATCTGATGTGTCTGATCCTCGTGAACCTCGTATCAACCCAAAGACGATGTAGGAAAGGCACCGTGGTGACACTTAAAGGAATACTACTCCTTTCTTTGTTATGTGCCCACCAGTGACAAAAAAGAATGGCGAATTTTCTGAGGAAACTGAGGTTGGGAAGCACAATTTTTCAAAAATACTGACCCTATTCTAGTAATACTAAATACAAATTGGTGAAATATTCCTTTAAGAGGTGTTAAGTGGCCTTTTTCACTTCACTTTACCTTAAATGTCTGGTGAGAGACAGTAGAAAGTACCTGGAGTGCTGTGTGTGTGTGTGTGTGTGTGTGTGGGGTGTTTAATGCTCGCTGATCCGCATCATTGATTTAATCAAATTGAAACTGTTGTGCTTTGAATTTGTGTAAACGGAGCAATGACGCTTACAAATATATGAACACATGTAAGGAGCGCACACTACTGCTGTGTGTGTGTGTGTGTGTGTGTGTGTGTGTGTGTGTGTGTGTGTGTGTGTGTGTGTGTGTGTGTGTGTGTGTGTGTGTGTGTGTGTGTGTGTGTGTGTGAAATCCACGTGCAGCCCCTTTTCTCAGCTGCGATAACCAGACATCCAATGCTACCTTCCCCTTCCCCGACAGCTGCACGGTTTTAAATAGAGCTCGGCTTTTAAGATCTGCCGGGACGTCTCCGATGAGTGAGGCGACGGTGACAATTACTAATAATCATAATAATTTAAATTTGGAGATAGGCATGGTATACTGGCATGTTGTGCTGCCGTGACAAGTCAACCTCTAATTATGATGTGAGATTAAAAGGGATGAGGAGGCAATTTTCTTTTTAGCATAGTCATAAAAGAAATAAATATTTTAGTCCTATTACCGCTGCTTACTGGTTATTTAATAACTCTGCAGGAAGCACGGCTCTCCAGTGCACTCTAATGTTCCTGCCCATGCCCAAAAGAAAACACATCGAGGGCATTGTTGGAAATGTCGCGTTTCTTTGAGACCTCTTTTGCAGATGTGAAATGTTGCATCACACGCATGCTTCGCCTTTCAGGGTGCACAGAAGTTTCAAGAGTCTCAGCAAATCTGTGTATAAAGCTGTGTATAATGCACTCAAAAGATGCATCTGCTGATCTGGGTTGTTGAGTTGCCGTGACGCCGTGTACTGCTTCAACTGGCACCTTTTTTTTTTTTTTTAGAAATTAGGATTACGCAATGGGAACCGTGAGTGCGATTAAGCTTTTAACAGAAACCTATAAAAGTTGATGTTTTTGTTTCCGTTTCCAAAAACCATATCCTGCTGAGAACTGTCACTGCATGTGATAGTTGAAATCAACGGGGTCCACGTCGTTTCGACTCAGTCTTATTTGTTTTTAGCTTCAAAGAAGGTAAAACCTTGGCCTTAGGAAATATATTCATCAACATTTTTTCTTTTTTTTTTTATTGAATAGTTATTATTTGACTGTTAGCCTTGCAAGCCTCCGATGAAGTCATATAAAAAATAAACACGCACATGCACGCACGCACGCACACACACTAACCAACCATTTCTGCATCTGTTTCCAATTAGCTTTTTTGAACTGGATGAGATTCTCGTTTATTTTTCCGAGCCTATCCTGATATTTCGCTCACCTGCGCGACAAAAGCTTCACTTAACATGAAATTTCGAAACGTCTACAGTCAAAAAAAAAAATTTGTTTCTCATAGGAGTGTGATCGCACACCTGCTCCGAGAGCACAGTGGCATTCTAATGTCGCCATAGACTCGCTGTTCAAATTAAAAACGGCTCCCAAACAATAATTTGGTCCTTTATCTATATACTGGATACATTTCTTCACACGGTGCGGCGTTTACTCACAATGGAAGGCCAGCTGTTACGGCCATGAGTACATGTATTTTCTCAGAAATTATGGATCACCTGGCACACGTGTGTGTGTGTGTGTGTGTGTGTGCGCGTGTAAGGAGAGCGTCCTCCGTGGCAGATTGTAGATGTTGTTAGTGTCTGGCATGAGAATTGGCTGCCAGCGTGTCTGACCGTTAAATGCTTCTGACACTCAATTAATCGGTGATTGTTGAGCGGCAGTTCTGCGTCAGCCTAATGAAGACTGTTATGACTGTCTCTCTCTCTCTCTCTCTCCCACGTCAGTCTCCAACATCAGCATGTCATTCCCTCAGACAACATGACGCAACTCTCAAGAAGTGTTGATTAGCACAGATCATGTATTTGAAAAATGCACAGTGATATAAGAGAGAGAAAACAAATTGTGTTATTCTCCACAGACACAGTAAAACGTATTCTGCTCAACAGAAATAATTCATGTGCATGCTCATCGGAGAGGTAGGTGAGGTTGAAATCCCAGCTCCTTGCACTTAGTTGAAACGTAATTGTGCATCGCGTTGTTTCCGAAACCTGAAATCACTGCTGTGGTTGAGTCGAGATGATAGTGAAGCCGCTGAAACACGAGCGGCTGCTTCTCTCCCCGCTTCATATAATGTTAATATTTGATGCTGGATCCCACATCCGAGCCATTTTTTTGGGGATTCTTTTTTTATATTTTCTGTATTCCATTTTAGCTTTTTATAGAACTGACATGAGCTGAGAGAGCTCTTGACAGTTCCCATTTCCCCGCAAGTCATCGGCAGACAAGTCTGCTCTGTACAGCACTGCGAGATGCACTTTGTTTTGTTTTTTTTGTGTGTGTGTTTGGTCTCTACCCTTATTCCATCTTGGCCTCTATCTGTTGTTTGGGTGAACGGGCAGCAAGACAGGGTCCCGTCTGTGGTCAGTCTGTGCTCCCGAGATAAGGCGAAAGGGAACACTCGCGACACATGGGCGGATTCGCACACCCGCTGACACGCGTGGTCAGAGGGGTGCCGTCTCAAACGTGGCCTCCACTGGTCAGCGTGTTGAAAAGGTCACGCTTGCCCATGAACCCGTGGCTTCATTGGAGTTTGTTTGCGGTGCCTCCGAGTACATCACGATGCACTTGTGTGCATTTGTCCACCTCCTATATGACAACCGTTCTCCACACAGCTGCCCACAAACGCAATAAAACATCCCGTTTCTCGCCGGGCGGGACAATAATCAATATAATTGTCCATTCGTAGCAGGCATTTACATCGCAAGTAGCCACTTGCGAGCCTCTGTGTAAACACATAGATCAAAACAACGCGGGCATGAATGAGAAACTACATAAACACCGATACAGGCAAAGCAAATCGCTTTGGATGCACTCGTCGTATAAATATATGTATAGGTGGGTTTTAAAATTATTCATACAGCATGGACAAAGCAAGCGTACAGTACGTGATTTGAGAATCAAATAAACATGTGTGTGTGTGTGTGTGTGTGTTATTATATATGCGCACGCTTCTGCAGTGGATGCCACTCAAGTAGGTCATGTACGCGCTGCTCAGATCGAAGTGATGTGCGGTCCAGACATCGGTCAGTCTTCCTGAGCGACATGCCTCACATCAGTGAGTCTCGGTTGCTTTCAGGCATGCATCCAGAGTTCTTGTTCTTGTGACTGACTTTTTAAAATTTTTAAATCCCTCAAATTTGTGTGGCAGACGTGGAGAAGGAACTGAGTTGTGTGTGCATGCAAGGGTGTGCAGTGGACTTGTACACTGCACATACCGGTTGTTGCATGTCTGTCTTTGTTTGGCTTGTGTGAAAGGCCCAGTGCGCTCTCTGCTGCCTTCACACTGACAGGACGCACACTGGCAGACAGGGCCTACCCTCACTGCATCCAAACAAAGGCAGAGGGAGATGTTGAAGGAGACGTGGGGTGGGGGTGGGAGTGGGGTAGAAACGTTGGCTGGTGGAGAGGGAGGTTAGCTCAAAGGAAGAGATGCAGATCAAAAGACACGAGAGTACGGCAGTGTTAATCTTTGAAACTAATTCAAACAAGAAAGTCTTTTGATCAATTGATGTATTTGGCTCTTGATACTTTTAACTCATTCCCGTTGTACATCTTTATTTTACTTTTTTTCTCCTTTGGTCACCGAGTTTGTGCACATTTACCGCACTCAAGGTAGTTCTTATCACTGAGATCTGCGTTGATATGAATGATTCATTCACCCCAATTCCACTTAGTAATCTGATCAAAGTCAGTTTGGACTTTTTGACATCAACCAACTGCTAACCACCATTACTGCAGCCACTGCACACCTGTGCTGCACGCTGCGGAGCAGTGAGTCATTCAGGGGCTGAATTCGCTCCCTTGCTGATTCACACATTTCTCGGTTTAGTTTGAAAGACTGGGATTTTTGTAACTCTCACATGAAAACAAATTGTCTGCTACCTTAAAGCCACTATCAAACCAGTTAACATAAAACGGATTAACGCAACTCTCTTTGTGATACTGAAAATTGTGGTGTTTAGATTATGAGGCAATAGCAGGATTGTGCAAAGTACATGATAAATGCTTCTTGTCCCCGCACGCCCCTGTGCTACTGGGGTATGCACTGAAACACTCCCTCAGCCATGTCTGGTAGTATTGCTTGACAGAGGCCAAATAAGCACGCAGCAATTTCTCCTTTCTGGTGAAAACAAGGTCAAGACCCATGCACAGCTAGTGCATTTTTTTTTAGTAAGTGAGCTCAGCTTCCCAAGAAACACCGATAACCCAACTTGCTGTTGTTTTGACTGCATAAAATGTCGCCCAGCACACACCATCCCCTCTTCTTGTTTTATTTGACTTCTCCGAAAGGTTGCTCGTGTTGTTTCTTTCCCTCCACTGTTTATTGTCACGTCGCGGCCTGGCACACTTATTCCACCACTTCATGGAAGTGTGTAATTAAGCACCTTTGCAAATGTCATCTCAGCCCACTGGGTGATGGACTTTGATGTAATTATTTCCAGCCCGAGGTAACCCCCATCAGGCCACTTGTGTAAGGGTGATAGTTCCCCTCTTTTTCAAAGACGGGTTGTTTTTTTTTGGGGTGAATTCAGTCCTGTGTATGACGTGTTCAATGTCCTCAATAAAAGTGAGTTCATTATCCAAATGACACACTTTATTTTTCAGTCACAGAGTAAATGAATTACTTCGCCGAGCTTTTGAAGTTGGGCCAGCGCGAATCGCAAAAGCCAATTATATCAAAGGAATAAACTTCGGATAAGTCACCTTGTATGTATGGTTTGCGCGCGCATGCATGTGCGCATGCTCGTGTTGTGGAGGATTGTTAATGTGCTTTTTGTGTATTGCTCGTTAACATTTTTGCGTGAACCAAACATCCAGTCTCCAACTTCCTCTCCTGCCCTTCCTGTTAGCCATTTTTTATTCCCCTTTCCAGGCCTCTATCTCTCATCAGGATTAGCCTCCATTGCTTGTTAGCGTACTAACTCTTTTCTTACCCATCACTCCCACATTTGTCACACTGAACAATCCCCTTTTTGTGTGGATTAGTGCCTATATTGTCTTCGAATTAGGGTGTCATTGTTTCTGAGCCGGGATCTGGTAGAGACGTGCTGCTGCATACGCATGAGTGTGCGCTCATGTGTGCACAATATGTTGGAAGTGTGTGATTGCGTTTGGAATCTCATTCATTGTACATGGTTTTGTTTGCTTTTTTGAAGACACACAAACAGCACAAGAGTCGACTGTGTGCGGTGTCTGACAGGAAGCTGTGTGACTTATGGTGTTTTCCATTGTGTTTGAATTTTTTTACTACAAAACAAAGCGTATCTTGGTGAACAAACGTCTAAGGTTTTTTTTTGCTTTACGACAGTTGATGGAAACACATAAACGTGCGTTTTCCTTTTATCAAAAAAATCCACTTGAAATTTGCAATACAGTTAAATGAAAACACAGCTGTAGAGAGAGAAAGGAGGTGGGTGAGAGTGAAGCACGTAAAGGAGGCGGATGCAGCGGGTGGGTGGCCGATATGTTGCTGTTATGGAGATGCACAGGAACGTACAGACGTCTGCATCCGGTGTGGTGGAGTGGCGTCGTTTAGAATGGTGCATTCACTCTCTTCTCTGGTGTGGCAGCTTGCTGATCCAGAACGTATTCAGCCGTTGAAGGGAAAACAGTGTCAAATCCCGATCTATAAACTCAGTTTATCATGAAGCAGTAAGCAATCTAGAACATCATTAGGATTCCCTTGCAGTGCATGTTACCGTCTAAGATGAAATACCATTATGAAGAGTAACCAGTGCTTTCTCTCTCTCCCATCACTTTAATTGATATCAATCAACGGGCTCCTTCTTGGCTGCTGTGTTTAATCATTTCTCCATTTACTAGGCCGGTGTAAATGTGCAGCCATACATCAGACCAGACTTATCGATCAGCCATTACCAATTCCCCCCACTCATCCCTCTCAGTCCTTATCGACTGTTGAGTAGTCACTTGTTAGCCACCTAAAAGTCAAAGTTCAAACGTAAGGTTCTGGGAAGTTGTGAGTATAGTCAAACCTCTGTATGCATCATAAGTTGCTACTATATATCCGTCAATATTGTTCTGTATTGCATTGAGTCGGATTGTGTCGCTGCGATGATACATCTTTACAAAATGTAGAAACAAAACACACGCGCACACACCTGCAAAATATCATTCCCTGAATGCAATCACATGGGTCAGCTTTGTTTGTTCTTTTTCTCCTTCACTTATAGAGAATCAATGTTTGCCGCACTCGGTTGCATTTCCGTTGTTTTGACTCGCGGCACAGAGACAGCTCGGGTCATTTCATGTTGATTTACTGGAGGGAAGCGAGACAATCGGGAGGTGTCTTCGAAAAAAAAAAAAACCCAGAAAGGACAACAACAAACAATCACAAACCTCGCACCGCAGAATGTTGCAGACGAATATCCTTCTCAAGACACACAAAGATGCCGTGTTTTCCGTGTGTGCCTGACAAGCACGCTGCGGGGAAGGGGGAAAAAAAAAATGCGCCGTCATCCAAGCGTGGGGTGAAGGCACACCTGTTTGTTTTTGTCTCCTACCCAGCGTTTGACATCACCATGTGCTTTATTTGAGGCCTTAATTCATGGTTGCTACGCGGTGTAATGATGCAAAGACTGGGGAGCAAGCTGAGATGTGTGTCAACAGGAGGAGACGTGGAGATCTTCTAAGCAAGCCGCCGCTGTAATCGTAAGGTGGGAGGTAAAATTGGCTTTTTTTTTTTTAAAGATTTACACGAGATACTATGTGATGTAGTTTGAGTGACAGTCGGATGAGCATGTGGATTTTTTAAACCCATTTCATTAAACCCGGATTCTTCTGGGGCTGAGACCTGAATTTTTTTATAAAGCTCATAGAAAAATGGACATAAAGCAAAAAAAAACTGTGTGTTTGGGGAAACCCAATATAAGAAGAGCGTTGACTCGGGGAGAGGAAGGCACGCTTTGATGGATTATTGTGCTGCCATTATCAAAGTGAGTCAAAATTGTACAAATCTGTCTTGCCACAGTGCATTAGCCATGTGTGGAAAAACAGCAATTTTTAATGGGTTTTGTAATTAAATGACTCATCCCATATAACTGCAATTCAATAATTAGTCTATTATAGTCTTACAAGAGGTCTTGATATGGTTGTTGATGATTGAAGGGTGGATCGGGCGACTCTGGAAATTCAAACAAACAATCCAAATGTATCCAGTGGCACCGCTTTAAATCACAGGTCGCACAGTCCATTCAAATTGGGAATCATCACTCGGTTATTTGCTCATATGGTAGCACCGGCAACCTGAGCTCCTATAAAAAAAAATAAAAAAATAAACTGTAATGTATTGCCGGCTGCCATACACACAGATCAGGCACTCGGTTTAAAAAAATGTGACCATGGGAAATGAGGATGACAGGATGATTTAAGGAGGGAAGCGGAGCGTACAGACTAAAGGCAACGCTGTGAGACGGGGGTTGAGCCGAATACAGAGCTGCGTAAAGTTAAGAGGCTTCATCTGATACAGAATATTTAATCCCGAAAGAATGTGTTCTTTACATTTAATTTAATTTGATTTAATACAGTTGTATTGATTGTATAGCAACGGGTGCCCGTCTTTTAACGCAGCAGCCAATAATGAGAATTTGCGCATAATATTATCACTACAGCACATTGTTAGATGAGAATCGATAGCAACGTCACAGAACGGAATCATTGATGGATTAGCTTTTGGTTTTTAGAGTCAGTGGATTTGGATGAAAGGGGTCATTTTTGCCTCACAACATATATATATATATAGAGAGAGAGAGAGAGAGGTTAGACAGGGATGAACTTGCTCTAGTAATTCAATGAAATCTCTCTTAAATTGTATTAATGTTTCTATTTTGTTCTGTTGTACTTTGGGAAAATGTGTTTTGATGTTTTGTTTTCTTTCCTGCAAATATAACACGTTATGCCTTAATTTGAGAAAATGAAGGAGGTTTAATGAAACTATTGATTCATCTTTCCAGTGCAGCTTTACCTCATCAAGCCATCTCTTTGTTCTTCCTCTGCACAAGTCAGATAACGAAACTGACGGGAAAGCTAAAGTCACTCGAAGGACGCGCGGTCTGAACTGGCGTTTGACTCTTGACCTGACGAGCAGTGTTTACTTTATAAAGTACAGAGAAAAAAAGTCATAGCAGCCAGCAAAAACAAAAAAACAAAAACAGGAGTCATCATAAAACTGACAGTGAGGTGCATTTTCTCCCCGTGTGTACGTCGCAAGGCTGTACCTCCACATCCTTGTCATGTGACGCATGAAATGACATCATAAAGCTGTCATTGCCGGGAGATGACCTGGAGAGGGGAAAGTGCACGTGTTCAAGAGGACTGATGAAGATTTATAGATTTTCTTTTCCTGCTGCTCTCCATGTAAAGAGATGTGTTGGTTTTATTGTTAGTTACCCACAAACCTGCACATTCACAACACTCTCCCTTTCCACTGTGTCCTCTCTGGTGGGCACAGTTTCCAAGGCAACCTGCAGAGCAAGGGAGAGAGGATCGGCTGAGGGGAGACAAAATGTGGAGGGATGATCGTGAGTGTAGAAGGCCTTTAGTGTTTTTTAGACCTTCTATAAGTACATTGACGCAGGGTTGGTCGCCTGTACGTCGCGTTGACACCTGCTGGTGTTGAAACGATTATTATTCATGTTGGGTTTTTTTACCCTTTTTCCCTCCCGTGGATGGTGGTTGATATTGTTTGATGACAGCATGAGGCTGGAAGAGGAATAGAGAATAAACTGATCCCCTTTTACAGTTACAGAGCGCTATTTTCTCAATGAAATTAGAAAACGTATATATCAGACAAGTTTACTCTCAACGGCGTGCTACGTCACGCCGACGTTTCCACTGCAGCAGATTCTTGAAGTTTTTTTTTCAAATCTTAATTAACTGGGTCCCTTGTTTCTTTAGAAAATGTGCATTATCTTGGACAAGGCACTGTGTTAATGCGCCGGCACCGTGCAGCCAACGGCCGTCTCAGTTGTACAATTTGACAATAAACAATTGCCGTTACCGGTCGTTTCAGATGTACCGTATGTGACCTGCCTCCGACCATGTCCGTGTTCAAGGGACCTTGGGATTCCAGTGATTTTTGTTTGCAAGACTCATGTCGTTGCAGGGATAAGCCCATAAAAGCCAGGGAGATTTAGATGCTTGGAGTCAGACAGAGTGAAGGCTGTGCACAGATGTGTTGATCTCTCCTCCGAGCACCTTCCACCCCGTCTCTCATCTGTCTCCTGGCTTTCATGGTCTCCCATGCTCCCTGATCCCTCTTAGTTTAGTCTCATATATAGTGAATGGCTACTGAATGGCACATTATTCTGTTGTGCAGACATTGTCGGCAGCCATCAATTCTGTATGAGCTCCCCTTCACAGCTCAAAGCCTCCCACACAGCAACTGGCTTTTTCCCCCCTTTTTCTTTTTTTTTTTTTTTTTGTTGTTACTGCACCTGCTGTTGTGTGTATTGGGGGAAAAAAAGGAGGCTATCTAGGGTTCATTCACACAAGCCTGTGTTTATATGCATGTTTGATCATGTGGGTACAGAGGTTGAAGTCCTCAACTCCCACTCTAGAACTCGAGATGCTGCTAATTCCGATAAGTCGAAAACATTTCAAATTTCAAAGTTGGATCTCTCACCCCGAACCATTCAGACTGCGACTGGGATAAGTGTCTGTTTCATATTTGAGTTTAGATCGCAGTGCGGACATGATGAAGCAAACGTTACACAGTACTTTTCTTTCCTCCTCTGTTTAAAATAAGTTTCTGAATTTTTTTTTTTACCACCAGTCACCTAGAGGCAGGGTCAGAGTCAGTGACACTCAACCGCACTGCAATTCCCCTTTTATAAAGTCAAATAAACACATTTGTCTTCATCTTAGTTTAACTATGAAACATATGCACCTGTTGTGGTTAACAGTCACTCATTATTAAGTACAGCGGGACGTCATTAAAATGGTTAAATTGGCGTCCGGGTTTGTACCATAAAGTCTGGCCATTTTCCTCCGACCTCTGACATCAACAAAGCATTTTCTCCCACAGAACTGGATATATGACCATTCTCTGTAATTTGGGATGTGTGTGTGTGTTATAATCCCAGCAGGTCAGCAGTTTCTGAAATACTCGCACCAGCCCATCTGGAACCAACACTGATGTTTGACGTGCAAAGTCACTTAAATCACCTTTCCTCCCCATTCCAGTGCTCGTTTTGAATGTCAAAATGGCTACTTTCCTAAATCCATTGAGCTGGTTTCCCGTAATAAATTGGCCAGTTGGTGTATTTGTACACGGTGCATGTATTTATTTTGTATTATGCATAAAGTATGCCTGCATATACACACTCAGCTGTGAGTTGTTGTTATTTTTTTTGGACTCAGAGGAGGACGAGGGGTCCTTTTTTTTTTTTGCATTCCTCAAGCTCTCTAACCAAAAGTGATGAGAGTCTCCAGCAGCCGTTGTCTGACCCATGTGTCGGAAACAGGAGGCATTGATTGAGCCGGTGCTTGACAAAGCAGAAACGGCTTATTGAGCTCATGCACCTGCATGTGTGTTGGGATCGATTTCGCAATGTCACTTCCACGTACATATCAGGAAGATGGAGAGTGGGAAAGGAAGGGGGAAGACGTAGAAAAGCAGGGGGAGGATTGAGAAAGGACGATGGGAGACGAGCGAAGTAAGATGTACCGAGGCCAACATTTAATCTTTAAAACCTGAGATTGGGCTTATTCAACGTCTGCTTTTCACACCCAGTATCTGTATGTTCATCTTGGCTTTCCCTGTCCTGCTTTCTTCTGCTATAATCTAATTTAGTGCCAGGTGCTGCAGCAGGGTTCTGCTTCCTGTTGATGGTATTACTGTTTTCTCCTGCAACTATTTGTTTCTTATTATCAGCATATTCTTTTTCTTCCCTACTTTAAAATATCCCCAGGCGCCGGCCTCCTCCCCACATATTGCTTTGTTTTTTTTGTTTTGTTTTAAACAAAGGTGGAAGTTTGACTGAGTGGAAAATACGTACCTGGTATTATGACGGAGCGCAATTAAACGAGACAGAAGGATGTCAATGAAAAACAGCGAAGGCATTACTTGGTCTCTGCATTTTATTCCTCACAGGGCATATTTGTGTGTAAACAGTCTCCATGCTGCGTTACACTGTCAATCACACATTGTCTTCCGTGGCTTCATACATGGCAGATGTCGGGAGTGCAGCTGCATCGGCTGCGCCGCGATTAGCTCGTCTCCGCAGCTGCTGCGTCCACATGTTTGTCTCTCCGACACTTTCCTTTCTTTGCTCTTTATCTCGCCATATTTCTTCATCACTTCAGGGACTGTGTTCTCTGTTGGAACACAGATTCCCTCCATGGACTGCATTTCCTGGTAGTTGCTAAGCAAACTGCCTTTTTTGAAACCTTGAGATTTGCAACAGCAGCACCATCACGCCGTCATTGAAAAAGACTTGACACTATAGCTACTGAGAATTATGATTCCTCAGGAAAGTCCCTCTCATATCACATCTACCACCTTAAGCGACGCTGTTCCATCTATTTAAAAAAACAAACAAACAAACAACAAAATGAATGGATTAAAAAGCCTCACACGGTCTTTTTATGTCGCAGCATATTTTGTGACAAATGGTTTCCACGGTACGTGCAAAGGTGAAATATTTCCCTTCCCTTAGAAAGAGGGGATGACAACTAAAGCCCCAGTCAAAGATCATCACAGACATTGTCCTTTTCCCCATACGAGAGGGGATGAGGCGGAAAGGGGGGGATGAAGGAATGCAAGTAGATGATGTAAAGGATGGATCGTGTGATGGATGGCAAGGCGCCTTGTTCCAAGCGTGTGTGTGTGTGTGTGTGTGTGTGCGTGTGCGTGTGTGTGTGTGTGAATGGCTTTACTCTTAGCTAGTGTGTGTGTCTGGTTCATTGATGGACGAGGAGCATCCTTTGCCATTTCAGCAGTGGAAGAGCTTAAAGCATCCAGGCCCCAGGGACGGGCCATGTCACGGTGTCCCATCCCAGTGACATATGGACCTGCCATGACACCAAACACATAAGTTCTGCTGTTGTGGGGTTGGGCTTGGAGGAGGAAGAGGAAGAGGTGGGGAACAATGGGATCTAATGTTATGTGTGATGACAGAAGCGAGGCTCCTAGGAGTAATTTGCACCCCTCTTCTTTTAAAACTTAAACTAAATGTTGCTATGTTCCCCTGTAAATCTGGCAGAAAGTCTGTGCAGGAGAGGGAATTAATGGAGACTAATGTGATGTCTTCTCACCAGTTCTTGTTAGAAATTGTTTCTCATTGTTTCTCTCAAGCTTTGTGTGTTTGTGTGTGCATGCGTGGGTGGGTGTGTCTTGTGTTTCTCTCTCTGTATCTCCCTTTGTCGTACTGTTTCACTGTTTAGAATTTAGCCTGTGGCGCTAAATGGAATAGGTTGTGATAAATGTGTTTTAAAGCACACAGTGTGAAGAAAAAAACAAAACAAAAACACAGCTTGTTTTTTTATGCACTGTGCAAAGCTTAAAAACCGTTTGCTTTTTTGTTTTTTTTATTCATTTGAGGTTACCTTGCTTTATTGTTTTTAAGAGACATTCATTTGCATGTATTTAGTTGTTTTCTCTGCTAGAACGTTCCAGTTGTATCAAAACTGCTTGAGAGGAAAAGCAGGTCTGACTAAAAACCACGGAGAGAGAGAGAAAAAAAAAAAAATCCAATTTGATTTTCGAGTGTATTATTCTCAATGAATGTCGCCGCCTCGATACTTAGTATAAAATACTATAGATGTGTTTTACTCCTGATGTTCAGTGGCGACAGATAAACTCACTGTGTGGAAATGAAAAAGGGTATTGATGAGTCTTAGTCATGTTAAAAAAAAAAAGAAAAAGGGAAAGAAAAAGGTATTTGCCACATCAGTGCTCCCGGCATAGCCCTGTTCTGGGGTTTGCACCAGTAATGGCACTATTAGACTTAATTTACTGCCAAAACTAATAACCTGGAATGGAATGGGGGGTTAAAATATCACATACATGCACAACTATGCACGCACATAGACACACACATTCAAATATAAAGTATATACATGGATATACTTGCTCACCGTCTCGGTGCTAATGCAATGAAATCATTCATTTAATTTATCCCTTCATATGTTTCGCTTGGTTCCTCTCTTTATTCTTTCTCCACAGCTGATATGTTGACTCCTCATAGTGGAAAAAGCACAGGTGTATATGGCCCCATTCCATTTAGTCATTGCCATTAAACGCATGCCAATATGCCAGCGTGTACAATTTCAGGGCCCTGGCAGCAGCAGTAGCAAATCTCACCGGAATGCAACCAGTGTCAACACTGTGTGGTCGAAAAATCGGGCCAAACCATAATCCACCTTTACTCAAAAGTTATCACTAAGACACTAAAGGCCTTATCCACACAGAAAACAGTTTTCCACACACATTGCAACGGCACATAGCAATAGGCGAGGTGGGGCCGTGATACCATCAGGGCTCTCATAACGCTGGTTCCATGTGATAAAATACGGTATGATGCAAAACCTCCGCAGATTCTCCTAAACTACAGCGCCTCAGACCCTTAGACCCTAAGAGCTGGTATTAACTTATGTCTTGAGTGAGCCTATCACGCCAAAAGACCAACTCCTCAGTTGACATCCTCTCACTGGCAGTATTTTCTACACTAATCACAGTCATACAAATACATTTATTTGTTACTGATCGTCGCAAGGTCTACAAGAAGAATATTCAACTCCTATTTCATGTTGCAGCGGTGTTAGTAGGGCTTTGATTGACTCTCTCTCTCACACACACATCACACTGTTCACGTGTCACAAACGCAACACATCCTGTTTCGAAGTAAAAGCACTGCAGCATTTCAGTTCCTTTTTTGATATATGTGGAGCCCTGACAGATGTGTGGCTTCATTCTGAAGAGTCCTCGCATTTAGTTGAGCGCAGAGGAGTATTTAGAGTATTCCAGGGGATATTTTATGATTTTATGTAAATCATAGCAGTGGCTCCGCAGTAGGCGAACAGGATCTTCACACCCGCTATGAACGATGCGGCAGATCAGTGCAGCCGCTGCCACGCACTGCATGTGAATACTGGCCCTCACTCCCGGTGGCGAGTATGTTAATCAGTACTCATGTTTATGTTAATCTGGCGGTGAAGGGGAAGGGAGGGTGGTAAGATGGTGGCCTTGCCCGGTCAAAATAAAGGCGATGGAAAAGTGGACCCTGTATAAGTGACAAGTCAGTCTGTCATCGGGAGTTTTGCATGAGGGCTGGAGGGAAGAGGACCTGAGCAGTAACTGGATATGTTAACCACTCACTCACCACCGTGTCATTTAGGCCAGAGTTGGAAGTGACTGCGCGGCACCTGCTGCCAAATCAATGGATGACGTGCAACTGCAGTCTTATGTCGATGATACCAGTTTTGCTCATGTTTTGCACTCGATAATGCTGACGCCCTGATTCTAAGGTTGAAAGTACTTCATTTATTTTTAGCCTGGCAGCTGATGTCCAAATGCAAAGTGGTCAAAATGTACTACGAAACGTTTGATTGTGTCCGCTGCTGAAAACAGAAAGATGGGCATTCATTAAAAGGCCATTACCTATGCATTTATTTTGTCAAGCTGGCCAATTTTCAATGTAAAATGGCATAATGCAGTGGGAAGGGTGCAGCATTTCCTTTGTTTTCATCTCTATGCCTCCTCCCTCCCTCATCAATGGACAGAATCTTTAATATGGACCCAGGCAGACCCACTTATGTCTCACAGCTTCACAGCTCAGGTTGCCTTTGTGAAATCTGAAATCTAGGACTTAGAGTTCATATTATGGGACAGGTGGACTGCGCACACAACTGTTGTGCAGTTTATTTACCAGTCAGTGACTCCCACCAGCTCAAACCCCGGAATGTACTGCTGCGTAAAATGACTGATCTGTCCTTGCTTGACTTTGCTGTGAGGAGGCTTTAACTTACTGAGGCAGAGAGAGAGATGAAAGCAAACAAAATGTTTTGGTCAGTTCAATATAAATGTAATATCGTCAGTACATGCTAGCCTGTGACACGGGGAGATAAAAAAGTGAAGGACGACTGGATTATTTTCATTTCTAGCATAGGACACTTCAAAGCGTCTTAACAATTTATACTGGGAGTAGATGTGAATGTACATCGAGCGTTATGGCAAGGTGCCACTGAGCTGTGTCACTGTGCAGGAGCCAGTCGCTCCTCTCTGGACTTGAGCCCATGTCCCTGTGGAGAGACTGAGTTTCATCCAAAGTCCAGCACTCATGCAGAGCAGTCATGCTCTGGCCAGCTCTCTCACCGCGTGGGGCGGCGACGATAAACTAGATAAAAGGGTGCACATGTGTTTGAGACGCAACACGAACTAAACGTCCTGTTGTGCACATACATGGTACGTGGCCATTCTTCTTTCTGGGTCACCCACTGTGCGCCATTAAGGAGAACAGAAGCTCCAGTTATGTGTCATTCATTTAAAAGGGGAAAAGCAGCTGAAGCAAAAAGAGTTCAGGAAAGAGAGATTGGCTGAACCTCGCCTATTAACACACGATTAGACAACGCGCTGTTCATACTGACCTCACTGATTGGCGTACATGGCTGAACAAGCAGTGCTGGTCAACATGGAATCTATGAGAGCGCAGTTTTCCGAAGCGTTTGAGGGAGTACGAGAACAGGAGTTGCTTTAATTGTATACACTGCATCGGGAAGAGTGCTTATGAAGTCAGCCAGCATTTGTTTTTCATACAGCACTGGCCATAAGTATTTGGACAAATGGAAGTATCGGCTTCGATTTGAGCATGTTTCACGTCATCATAATGGGCATAGTGTGGCGTATCCTTTGCAGTTAATGACTGTCTGAAGTCTTTCACCCCCAGACGTCAGCAGACACACATCTGTATGATGCACTCCCTCGTCCTTTACTGCAGAGTGTTGGGAGGTCTTGCTGTGCTCAGTTTTAGGCCTTCACCTCAAGAAACACTGCACAGTTAGAGAGATTTATGTGACTGACGCGTTCAACGGAAAATGATCCACCTCTTCACTCTGAAGAGCTCTTTGGTTGCTTGGGGTTTAGATTCTTCTCTTACTCGATGAAGGAAAAAGGTCGCCCATCGAGTTTTGGCAGATTTGATCGGACGGGAGCTCTGAAAACTCACGTTGACCTCTGCGTTCATTCTGTTGCTCCCGTCAGCAGCAGGAACCGTCTGTAAGGATTTTCCATCGGCGACCTCACGGCAAACCAAAGGCACAATAGAATCATTGTCACGTTTGACAGATGGTAAAATGATATAACGTATTAAAAGAAGTGAGATAATAAAAGATAATGCAACATGATTAAAGGTGGTGGCTTTGGGTAATGATTCCCTTTTCTCCACGTTCCATTTTAATAGTTTAATAATTTTTTTTTACTCTGTGGTTTTAAAACTGCAACCTTGCGTGTCTATTTTTAGGGGCACATAACCCTGTCGTCTTTTGACTAATGACAAAGAAACATGTTTGTCTGGAGAGCTTTGTTGATTCAAATGCATTTAACATATATATATATATATATATATATATTTATATATATATATATATATATAGACCTCCTGTAGGCACATACAGTACGTGACAATTGCCTCATGAGCTGTTTGTTTCCCCTTCCCCTTCTCTGCCTCTCCAGCTCTGCCCAGCTACACTTGTGGTAATCCTGGACAGCTACTCAATGGCCACCAGCAGGGCTCCACGTTCAACATCGGGGACAAAATCCGCTACAGCTGCAGCCCAGGCTACGTGTTGGAGGGTCACACCACTCTCTCCTGCCTCGCCACTTCGGCCGGCACTGCTGCCTGGGATTTCCCTCTTCCCTACTGCAGAGGTATGTAGGCGGGGCAGTGGACACTTATGCAAACATTCTTATTACACAATAATTGTATTTATACATTGCATTCCAACAATGTAAACAACAGGGTAGAACGTTCAATATTCTAGGATGATTATCCCCGGAACTGACAGCTGACTCTCTAAACCATGAAGCAGGATATTGCACGTGAAAACATTGACGCTGATTTTGAAATGAATACCTGTCAGCCCTGCTTATGTATGTTTTTTTTTTCATACACACATCCATAAATAATTGCATTTGCCATCACATGACCTGACAAGGGTTTCCGTGGTTAAACTGATATCTTATTTACCATGACAGGACCTCATGCGTTCACTCCCAGTCGGGTGCTTGTGCCAGTTTTTTCTCCGCTCACTGTTTGCAAGCTCCCCTGCTGCAACGACACCTGCCAGGGTGTGTTGTCTGACTCAACAGGACATAGTTTTTTTTTTTTTTCGTTTTTAATAGTTCACCACTGTTTTATTTATTTGACACAATTTTAATTTGTGTACAAGTGTTTTTTTTTTTCTTCTTTTTTTTGTTTTTTAAACACATTCACGTCATTCATGTCCATGTGGCCAAAGCTTTGTGTCAGTGTGCCCCGCTGAGCAGAGTGCTGAGACCCTGTACCATCTGCAACAAGGCTGGGAGTCAGGAAGCCCACATAGGAGCACACATGGCAGGGCACCATGTGCCAGCACAGTCTCCGCCTACTCCAGCACACGCTGACATGCGCACATGCCTGCACTCGAGATTGAGATGACTCTATGATCATGTGTGCGTTCCGTCATGCATGTTATACTGTACAATTTCCCACATGCTACTGTATGGAGGAAAGTTTCCAGATACCCGGCACAGTGTGCTCTCATCCCCAACACTCAGCAGTTTCAGCCTCCCCATCTTTGCCTACTAGGCTCGTTCCTGAAATAGAAAAAGTGCCACCTTTTCAGCACAGATTACATGCCAAAAATTTTTTTTGGAGACTGACAGTTTCCACTGAGAATAAGTGAGATCTCCGAGTGCGATCACAATCAATGTGGACACTCGAGTGCCGCAAGTGTATTGTTATTGCTCGACCAATTATAGAGTCTACCTATATGCAGAGAGCCAAACTTGTGCTGCACTTTGGGAGCCAGGGAGCACATTTTGGCACATTTGCATTTCTGGACATAGGGGAGGGCAAGTGTGCCAGTACTCTGCTGATACTGATGATGCAGGTGGTTTTTACATCTTGTGTATAATGTCCACACATTGACTCAAAAACTGCATCACTTTCCATGGGTTCAATGTCTATTTTACTGTATGCCACTCCAACACTCCTTTGTTTGCACTTTCAAAGAAAGAAAATGATGAAATGTCTTTTTAATTTTCCCTTTTTTTTTTTTTAACACCACATCTTTTCAGAAAAATGCCTTCTAAATGTCACCACGTATTTCCTACAATATTTTGGTCCATTCAAAAAAGTTTCTCAGCGTCACTGTGGCCAATATGAGGTGTCGAAAAACATGCAATTTGTGATGCACGACAAATGTAAATGTTTTCATAGCGGAAGAATCAAAGTGGCTTCTTACGCTTAATGGAACACCATGACATCCTAAGTGACTGCCTGTGAATGGATTTTGAATTATAGAGCAGTGGGAAGCATCTTTCTGTCATCAAAACATGTGAAAATGTTTCCTGCGCGCATTGAATCCAGCATATATTTAGTTTAATGTGGTCCATGTTACCATTTTCAGCTTTCCATTGCAGCAGAATGCTTTTATTGGCCGGCAGCAGGCACAATATGTAGAGAACGAAGGTGAAGGGTAGAGTTAGGAGAGAGTCAGATATTTCCCTTCAACTGTGAAGGAACAGCCTTGTGTGGAATACCAATCCACTTTCTCATCCTTTCTTCTGTCTGCCTCACACTTCCTGTCACTCCCACTGCAACAATCACCTGTCACCCCTCTCGCCATCTCTCTCCTTCTTCATTGTCTAACCTCCCTCTGCACTTCTCTCTCGCCCATGCCCGCTTGTCACCTGTCATCCTCTTCATCTCCTTCTTCTCACCCTTCTGTTGTGGTTTCACTTCTATTCAAGTTCACACCTCATGGGTTCCCGCTCGCCCGTGCATTCCCTTGCCCTCCCTCAGGGGGGGTTGCCAACGTGACAGGTAGGATGGATGATAGACGGAGCCTGGCACCTTTTGAGCCCCCCCCACACTTCATGAAGCACCTCACTAGCTCACCCTTAATGGGTCTTGCACACACAAACTTCTTTAGAGTGATCAAGTATATAGCGTACAAATAGAGTATGATAATATATATATATGAATAGCCAAATAAGTCTGTTTGAATGGAAGTCTTATTGACTTGTTTCCACTGGTTTGGTTTGGTACATATTCTTTTGTGTTTTCATCAGGAAAAGTGACAAACTAACTGGCCCCAACTGTTACATTTTTCAGTATCCTTTCCTTGGGGTACCAGAGTAATGGTATGGTATGAGGTACGGGTGGAGCTAGACCCACGACTGTCAAACTGAACTGTACCATGATGGAAACACAGCTTATGGGAAAATGATCCTACTGCTCACTTGAGTTACACCACGAAACATATTTTTCTGAGTTAGTGGTCTCCATTAAGAATGGATTACTAAACTAACCAAAACACGGGCCCCAAAGATCCAAGGGCTCATGGGACCCTGAAGCCCAGACCTTTGCGCTAGTATCCCTGAAGCCAAACAACACTGGCTATTATGCAATATCTTCATAGAGCCCCCTCAAGCTATGTTGTCCACCCCTGATGTCAATTTAAAAAGGTTATGTAATGTGACATTGCAATAGGGCCGCTCAATACTATTGTTATGAACTGTTTCAGGTCTCAGTCCCTAGTTTAAGGTCTTCTGAGGACGCATGGCACATATGGGTAAATGCCAGTGTGACTGACGACTGGGATCGTTCAGTCAATCGTTTTCAGATTGACGCAAATGCCACACCAGAATCACAGAAACATTATTGACGCAGTATCACAGAGAGCTGTGATGAGCATGTCAGAAGATAGCAAGAAGAATTATTTGGGCAAGACATTAAATGCGCGCTTCATTATTTAATGGTCTCCTAAAAGTTGTCTCGAGAAGGGGGAGGGTTGCTTTGATTAACAAAATTATGCATTAATCAGAGTTTAATCACCCCCCCATGTTGCATTAGGCTTGCGTCACGCTCCCTCAACTGCACCCTGCTGATGGTGAAAGCAGAGCAGAGCCTTTTGAATTGGTTTGACTGGCCTGTGGCAAAAAAAAAAAAAAAAAAATTCAGATGGAGGAACAATAATGCTGTAAGTCACTGCACATTTTCAAGCTCCTGAATTGGACAGTCTGTCTCTCAGGCTGATGGCAAAGCAGAAACTGTGTCCAGGAAAAACAGTTTCTGGACAGACTCACCTTACGAAGTTCCCAGTAACTTAAGCCCATGGGAAATAGTTTGCCGTGACTCTTCTTTCTGGATCATAATGTCTGCGTCATTTTGTTTTTTTTATTTTATTTTCATTTGAAACATATAATTAAGGTCATTTCTATGTAAGACTTTATTAATAAATGTGTTCTGCAGTGTTGTGCAGCTCGCTATTCTTTACAGCAGTGATTTCCCAACATATTTGTTCACGGGCCCCTGGTGAGCTGTGAAGGTACTGCAGGTGGGCTGTGAGGAGTCCTAGAAGGAATTTCTTCTTCTTTTTTTCCTTTCGACTGCTCCCTTCAGGGGTCGCCACAGCGAATCAACCTCCTCCTTCTCATCCTGTTCTATGTATCCCCCCCTCTTACACCAACTAACTTCATGTCCTCTTTCACTACATCCATAAACCTTCTCTTTGGTCTTCCTCTAGACCTCATGCCTGTCAGTTCCAACCCCAGCATCCTTCTACCAATATACTCACTATCCCTCCTCTGTACATGACCCAACCATCTCATTCTGGCCTCTCTGACCTTATCTCCAAAACATCTAACATGTGCTGTTCCTCTGATTGACTCATTCCTGATCCTATCCATCTTCGTCACTCCCAAAGGGGACCTCAACATCTTCATCTCTGCTACCTCCAGCTCTGCTTCCTGTCTTTTCCTCAGTGCCACTGTCTCTAGACCATACAGCATCGCTGGTCTCACCACTGTCTTATGTATCTTTCCTTTCATTCTGGCTGGTACTCTTTTATCACACAATACCCCCTGACACATTTCTCCACCCATTCCAACCAGCTTGAACACGTTTCTTCACCTCTTTTCCACAATCTCCACTGCTCTGGACTTTGTGACTGTTGGGTCCTAAAAGGAATTTGCAGTTTCAAAATGAAGGTTCAAATAACGATAAAATGATAATGAATGACTCATTGAGTGATTGTTTTTGAAAAGTTGCTTTGCAAGTTGTTAGGTTCATGCAAATGATTTATTATGGACAATTCATGAATCTTTTATAGAGCGCTAGAACTCTAGATATACACAAGCCCAATTCAAAGTTGGGAAGTTATTTTTGGTCTGTTTATGTAATAGATAATAAGTAAGGACATATTTGATCAGAGTTGGGATTTAAAGTTTTGGTGGAGATGTTCAGAATGTAAAATGGTCCACAATTGCTCTACAATTATTAACTCCTTGTTCTCAGTTTGAATTCATTGTTCTGCTTTTGCAAATATGTTTTGTAGTTGAAATCTGTCCCTAACATGCAAAACACTTTACACTTAGCCTTTTTACGACATTCTTGCTCTCCGACTGTTTCTATTTGTCTGTGCGTCTTCAAGTACTGCTGCACCACCGGCCTGTGATTGGGACAATTGTGACAAAGCTTTTCTCTGTTCTGTGTCCCCCCCCCCACCCTGCAGCAGATGACGGGTGTGGAGGCACACTGCGAGGCCAGAGTGGGGTGATCACCACTCCCAATTACCCTGCTGAGTACAGCAACAATGCAGACTGTACCTGGACAGTGCTGGCGGAGCCAGGAGACACCATTGCCCTGGTGTTTTCTGACTTTCAGCTGGAGGACGATTATGACCTGCTGGAGGTTAGCGGCACCGATGGATCCTCGCAGTGGTGAGTACCTACCCCACCACATTGTGTTTGGGGGGAGGGGGGAGTTTGGAGAAATGGAAGGTGAGTCCACTGGTACAACCAGCAGGTTTACTGCCTGAAGATGTTGTAGAAGCTAATGAGGATTTGTTGTATTAAGGGTTCACGTTTCCTGGTATAGTTGCACCGTTCAGCCTTCATATATATTCGGTGCTCCGTAAGGTGGATCCTCGGGTCGGCTGCGCTGCCTTGTTCAGCTTTGCACTTTGCTATATGCAGCACCAGCACAAGTACCAAGATCGGTGCCCATCCCTAGTTGTTGAAATATGCCTGGAGGTGGGTGGGTGTGAGGCTTAGGGTGACCTAGGTGTCGACCTTAGCTGTCTGAGATATTTCTCGGAGGAACCACTATGGACTCAAACATCACAGAACTGGTTGCACGTGATCTGATATGAAGTCCAAAGCCTTTTCCTATTAGGCTGTCTATCGTTTTTAAGGTTTAATTTGAACACTCAATCTTGGTCATTTGCTCGTTCTGTCAATTACTCTGGCTCACACAAACACACATGCTCAGCTCTAATGATGAAGAGCTAGGATGTCCTGGCGTCAATGTGGGTCTCTCACCATCTGTAGCAGCTCCTCCTCTCTCTGACAACTCTCTCGGCTTAGGAAGTAATTAGTGAGCTCAATTACCACCGCCAGCCGCATAGTGTCATTTTACCCACACTCACTCTCACTCACACACACACACACACACACACTGTGGAGCCCATATGGACACAAATGGACATGTGCACATTACGTTTTCACACTTTCAGCAACACTTCTATGCATTTGTGCTGGCACTTATAGAACTCGCACAAACAGATGCTTCCAGACACTCTCCTCCCACAATATTCAATCACTCTCTGACCACAGAATGCTAATGTTAGCGGAAAACTGGAAATGTTAATGGTACTTCCATAGCACTTTTCGAGTCCTGATGACAACTCGAAGCACTTAATGCTAGTGCAGTGTGCAAATTGTGCACATCATACCTATGCATATGCTGCTGGTGGAACTGGGGACTGAGGTCTGCCATACAGGGAGGTTTTTTTTTGGTTTGACTTAAATGTGAAAATGAATGTTTGGTTGGAAGTCTGGATTTATAAAAGACACAAAAGAAGACTGTGTAGCCATAGGCTGTTGGGTGGCACTTGACAGAGCAATTAACCCCGTCTATGTCAAATGTTGACAGAAAACATGAATGAAAAAGTGGCCCCTTTCACGTTAACTAATTCACTCAGTAGATACTTCCCAAGATGAACTGGATTGACTAGTGTTCTTAAAATTGGGGAGTTATGCCTTGATATTAAAGTCTCTTTGAATGTCTGCTTGGCTGAGAGTGAGGGTTGGACTCCGACTGCAACGGCAGTGTGACTGTGCTGCTTTTACACATTTTACAATGTCATCAGCTCCGTGTCCCAGACTTTAATTTGCTCTCCATTGGTGTGTTTGGCGTCCAAAGCTTTGCTGGCTCTGTCTGTCTTTGCGGCGAGTTTTGCCACCGGGCACTTATGGCGGGACACCTGTGGCATAGCTGCAGTGTCTTAAAGCAGCAAGGGAAATCAGTTAAGTGAAAAGTGACTTCAAAGATGGAAGAAGGGCTATTGGCAAGCTTTGCCGGACACCCGTCACAGTTGATCATGCACATTGCTGGGAAAAAGGCAGCATAGGGCACAGGGGACACAGTGCAGACATGCTGGCTTGCCTCTGTTTTTTTTTTCTTGTAGCCATGGCGGCTTGAATTTTATTTTTGACTTGAAAAAGTCCCATTTTCAACACAGTCACTTTATTTCTTAGTTGTCCAAGTAGCTGGATAGCTATAATTTTAGAGTGAGTAGGGAGCAGCGGGGTGGACAAAAAGGGATGACGCAGTCAATCAGTGAGGAAGAGAAGACTCCTAGGAAAGAGGTGGAGAGGAGGGCAGGACCTTTGGAAGTGGTGGAATAGATAGACGGTTGCTCGGGTTATAGCTTTCCAATTGGTGGATAATTAGAGCGGTTAGGTGGAGTGCCAGGATGGTGGTGACCTGAAACTCTAGTCTTTCTTCTTCTTCTCCTCGCAACATGAAACCAGGCTCTTTTGTGATTTGGTCACTCTGGTCTGTGCAGGGACAAATCACTATTATACTTGAAGGGCTTATAACCAACTGTGAAAATGGTTCTTCTATGAAGGATCACTTCTCTCTGTGGAATTTGCAAGTAATGAAGATCCATCCACTAGTTCCCTGACTTAGTTGAGCAAACAATAAATGGGGAGTTCTAGGGCCGGACATGTTGGTCCATCGTGGTCCGGGTCAGTGTTGAACCAAATGGATCCACAACAGCTCAGTCAAAAGCAGCTGTGCATGTTCTACGTTGCTATTGTTGCGTGTCCGAGTTTGAAGGGAACGAAGCAGAATAAACACCATCAAGAGCGTCAGCCGTTTGCATGAGCCAACCTGATTTTGCTCACCTGGGTTTTTGTTCGCCATGCCGCTGAGCGATTTGATTGGCATCCTTGCAGACTTTGCGTTCTGTAAAAGCAGCGGGGAATGTTGGTGTTGATGGCTGAGACGTGCACGGTAATTGAATACGGCAGCGAGATTGGCCGGTTGAATACACCAGCAGTGTTCCACCTCCACTCTGCATTTCCCTGAGAGGACGTCTTTGGTGTTGCTTGCCCAGGGGAACACATTACTCTGCAATTATGCTGTTTGTATCCACATTGATTTTCTTCCCCCATCACGATCCACTGTGAGGCAATGTAAATAATGCCCGACGCCCACCAATTGCCAGATGCTCGTTCTCCTGCTCGCTCCTAAGTGGAACTTGCAGCTATTTGACTTGAATTGTTTTGCAGAGAACCATAAAACAATTTTCATCTACCAGCAGTTGTTCCCAAGAGATGATGAAAGCAACTCCTGCAGCACCTTGGTTACTGTAAATAGTATGAAGTGTCTGAATCTAGCGTTGAAGGCACTCATTTGAACATTTACGTTGCTCCCTTGGTTTAAAAATTAAAGTAAAGTTATGGATAACAAAATTACTGGGATCACAGTTCAGTAATCCCACCATTTTAAAGAAAGTGTTCCATAACTAAAGCTTTTTCATTCCAGTAACTTTTGCAAACTCTATGTTCTGCGTGGGTTTTCTCTTCCTCCATCTTGTCTTATTTATTTATTCATTTATTTCTTTTTTCTACTATGCATACATCGCTGACTTTGCTGAATGTTGGATGAATGCCACTTATGTGTTCATGTTCTGAGGAAAAAAAATAAAAATAGATTATACCCGCAGTGCTGATGTGTGTCAACTTGTCCAAAAAGAGTGGAATGAGCACAAGTATGTGTGTGTGTGTGAGTAGCACAGAGAGAGATAAAGAGTTGTTGTAGTAAAATGGAAAACACTGGATATTATATTGATTGACTCACCTGAGAGTGAGTGAAAAGTCTGCAGCTTTTTAAGTCCAGCGGCTATTTTCTCTCGCTTCTGATGGGATTTACAGCAATGTAATATAGTTTTTTGTGCTTGAGCTTTTGTTTTTGTCTTTTCAAAGAATTTCTTTCTTTTTTTTCTTTTTTATCATTTTGGCCTCATGAGGTTTAAGTCTCGGTTGACTGCAGCTGAAAATCCAGTTCAAGTTTTCATCAGATGGCCCAATTACACAACGGTGTACATTAAAAGACACAGGTTGACCCCCTGGAGTTCAAACTGAGCATCAACACGGGGAAAGGGATGTGATTGTCATGACTTTGAACATAGGGATGGATGTTGGTGACAGTATTTCAGAAACTGCTGATTTACTAGATCAACTGCTGTTCGCCCAAGGGAAAACACATTCACTCCACTTTCTCTCCTGGTGGGAGGTGTTGGCAACCAGTTCTTTTCAAAGTATTAAACAGTCATCATGAGTCATAGACTGACCACTGTGTGCCTAGCAGCACAACAACGATGGTTACCCACCTGTATTCCACAAATTCCTCTGCTTGAAAACACAATTTGTTGCATGTTTGGCCGCGTATTTGCCGTGTGTGAACGCAGAGCTTATACCGGGGGGGGAACTCATGTTGCCGTGTGATAGTTGAGCGAGCGCATATTCTCTGTCAGAATCTCGTTCTCATTTTCTACCCACTTCGTATGCCGTGGCCTGTTTCTCACAACTCAGAGTGCAGTGGGGGTAAAGGAGGCGTTTCGCTTTGGAGCTTTACTTGTAATTCACCGTCTCATCACTATTCAGGTCACGTCCAGGAGGGTCTGTCTCTGGCAGATCTCTCCCTCTCACTGTCTTTCTCCATCGCTCTTAGTCTCCCTCCCTCTCTTGCTCGCTCTTTTTCCCCTCTATATGAGTATCATAAAGCATCTGAGTAGGTAGTTTGGTCTGATTGTCTAATGAAAGTCTGTAGTCCATCATTAGATGTTCTGAAGTCATTTACAATAAGTGGCGCTCTCATCATAAAACCCACATGCAAATCATCCAACACAAGAAAACTACATGCGTAATGAATTCTGAGCTGCAGCCCAATGTATTGGCGTTGTGCATGTTAGGAGATCATGTGATCCATGCACGCTAAACCCCTCCCCCCCCCAGTTACTGCTGACTCATGTACTCCCTTTCTGTTGTGGATGATGGTGTGCATGTCTGAAAGCTCCCAACTACACCTCCGTAAACTTTTAAGAATGGAATAATCTCATGGCAGGTATTAACTTTCGGCTGAGATGGAAATGTTTCCCGGGCTGAGGTGAGGGACTGCTGATGACGCTCTGACGCACTTCGGGGGTAATAACGTCAGAGACGGCAAAGAAAAAAAAAGGAAAAAAGAAAAAAAGAGCCCCCAGATCATGCTATACTTTCTTTACCAGCTACATTTACCCGACCCATCGTCCGCCTCTTTGTCTTTCACATTCTTCCTCTCTCTGTCTGTCTCTGTGCTGCCGATGATCAGTGTCATGACAAGTGCATTGCACATACACAAAGCTTTTAACTTGGGTCAATAGAAGGTCAATAGTAAACCGGGATTGATTGCATTTTTATCATGTTTAAAATACAGTTATTTTCCAACTCTTAACAGTTTTTAAGTGACTCTTGACTCGGTGTTTGTTTATTGGAATTCAGCTAAATTCAAAGAAGCTTTCTTTATGAACTTGGCTTTTACACGTGTTAGATTATTTCAAATTAAAGGACGTGCGATAAGCCCGAGGAATGTTAATGCAACAGCATGAGCACTTTGCAAGAGTCCCGGTTTGGTTCCCTGCAGCGTTAACGTATGCAAACAGTCTAAAATTATATAAGCTGTAGTGTTCATTAACGCAGGGCTGCAGCTTTATTTATTTACTTACTTTTTTTCTCGAATTAAGTGATTGATCTGCAGCCTTTTACCCAAAGTTACGTTGTACCCCACAATTTTATAGTTGCATAAGTCACACAAAAATCATCCACTCGCTCCCTCCCACCTCCTCCCCTCTCTCTCTCTGATACATTTCATAGTGCACAAGATGCTCCACGCGATTAATGGGATTCTAAAAATACAAGACCTGCTAAATTTGCCCCTTAATTAATCGCGATTAACACGTTAATGCTGACAGGCCTGCATTTAGTGGTATAGATTTGGGCCTGTGTCCATCACTTAAGAAAACAGTGATTCATTATTTGATATTCCATTAAATTTGGTCCTTAAGTACAATGACGGTCAGATTTACTGCTTTTGTGCTATTTTTATGTTAGAATCAATAATGGATTAACCCAGAGTAACGACTATGTATGACGCACCGTATTATATTGGGTCATCTGAAAAACAGGTCGACCAATTTTAATTTTGTCTGATTGTTAAAAATACCATTTTTCTTTTTTAAATGTTATCCGCAGTGTCAGGTAAATCCATCCAATAGCTTGGCTTACTGGCATGTGCTCGACCGCTGGATCAATAACTGTCGCTCCACCGCTGCGCCCTCAAAGTATGTTTGTCTGAGTCAGGATTTATTAACAACAGCGCTTGGTTGAGGACTCATTCTGCAATGTGCCATCAATAAAAACTGCAGTCACGATGAACTTTGCGCCACCCGCCAAGAAATGCTCCGGCGGAACATTATCTCCAACACCTGGTGCTGTGCTGCAGATTGGCTCACCCCGGCACACGGCACTTTGTTACTCACTCTGTCACATTGCTCAGGCTGAGAGCAGAAAAGGAGGGGGGATTTCAGATGCAGGGCAAGGTTAGCAAAAAAAAACAAAACAAACAGGCCCAATGTCAACCTTCAAGGCTTGTTTTTGGTCAAGGTTTTTCAAGGTATTCTTGATCTTTATTTGCTTTTAATTGTCACTGATCGCCGATGTCGCGGTAAGAAACAGCAGGGTGCTGCGATTGACTATATTTAGTCTAACCCATAAACCAGCTCCCCCCGGTGACAGCAGGCTGGACGGCAATGCGACCGTGTGTGCGTGTGTAAGCATGTCTAGCCCATGTGTTGCCACACCCCCCCCCCGATCCCACTGAGACCAGAGAACATGCAGAGGTTAGAGGTAATGGGCCAGATCACTGTGCACCGAATGGGTGTCTCTATAGTTGTGTTTACTAAACACTGCACCGCTGGGATCCAATCTGTCGCTTTTAACAGTCCCACAGATGCACAAATGACTTGTGATTTGTACACAGAGATGCATTTGGAGACGTGCACATTGGCGCCCTGGGCATGCAAATGTTTTTTTTTTGTTTTTTTTTTGAGTTTCTGAACTTGTATCTTGCATATCTAGACCTCAGTGTAATATGTCTCTGGCAATTATTTAAAGAAATGTTTGCAATATAATCCTCTTATCTAAATGTTTTCACTGTGTGTTTTTTTTTTTGTTTTTTTTTTATTTCATTTGATTTTTTTCCATCCGTAATCCCCCAACCTCCTAATTCTGCCCTTGAGGACATGTTTATCTTCTTTACTTAACTGTGTCATCTGTCTTTCAAGTTGTACCATGCGATTAATCATATTAGGAAATGATCTGTGGAGCAGTTTATACTGTAAGTCCAAGTCCGAAACCACATGTAATCTCTCTATCGTTCAGCATCTGTCACTTGTGTGAACAACGTTTGTTGTGCATTCACGTTTGGTTTAAAGAGTCCACTGATGCTGCGTCCCACAGTTCACTTTGATCCCTTCATTTACCTCTCCAAAAAGACGTCTTGCTTCTTTTCTTGTTTACCGTGTGATCAAAAGCGATTAATGGCCACATGGAAATTGTTTTCAAGTGCCTTGGTCAACGTCGCTGGCTCCTGTCAGATCGCTGTGCCTTTGAGCTTTTTGTGACTGTGAGGGACGTCACGCTGCTCGATCAATCAATCACGGTAATTAGCTGAGATAGATTAATAGGAAGAGGGAGGGCTGAGAGGAGAGGCTTAGGAGGGAAGGAGCATGTGGAATCAATTGGTACCAAAAGTACAGTGGACTGTCGTAGAGGACACTAGCGATTCCGTTGTTAACCTGATTTTTTACCTTATTTTAACCATAAAAAGGCCAGAAAATGTCCTGTAACTTAGTGCTTTTGCCCATTTTTCCAGAATCACTTTCAATATCTGGCAGTTTTTACCACTGTATACACCGAGGACCCCCACTGATACACACCCATACTTACAAGAGAGAGGAAAGAACCTACAGCTTCTGAAATAATATATACATTTTACCACTTTTTAAAGTTTTTCCAACATATTTCCTATCTTTATTATTAGTTACTTTTAATTTCACTGTCATACGAACATCTTAAAGCAGCCTGGCTTTTGATGACAGCTGATTTCCTGAGTTATTATTTCATTTATTTCTGCGTACCCTCCTCTTCCTCGTGCTTCGCGATCAGCTTTGTTTAGATTCTTGTTTTGCTTTTCTTTCACTTTGTGCCTCATAGATGCAAGACCAGCTCACCCGTGAACACTGTAGGCGTTCATCTTTTCAAGTCTATTATCTCTTAATGTTTTACTCACAAAAAAAAATGAAAAACAATTACACGGGGAATCATTTTAAATCCGTAATACGTGTTAAAATCAAAGCCCTCTGTGGAGCTTTGGCGTCCCCCAGAGATGCGGATTACCCCTTTGCACTTACCTTAACAGAGAGTGTGTGTCGTCGTGACAAACACAAGATTTTCTGTCAAGGCAAAATACAAGACAAACAGACTTTTATGGTGGATCTTTGCAGTGTGCTCCTGCTGCAGTAACAGCAGAATATCTTGTCCCTGAGCTTCCCCTGAGTGGATGGACATGACACCGTCTGATCTGGGTCACCGCTCAACCACAACACACCCCTGTTGTCCGTCTGCGAACTCTGTTTTTTTTTTTTTTTCTCCTCCGCGGAACAGCTTGACAATAGAACAACAAAAAAAACACATGTGTAGCTATACCTCTGCTTTGAAAAACAAGCCCTCTTGATTGGTAATTTTACTTTGACAACATCAGCCAAGGGCCGTCTGATGCAAATAAGCACGCTTTTGTGAAAATCAAATGCCATTGTGCCGATACTAGTGGAATGACACGGCTGCTTGTTTCTAACAGAATTGGGGGAAAGTCAGATTTCATAACTCAAACATGTCTCTCAAATCTCAAAGTCTGAGTCATTGAGCGCATACACAGTTGATGTACTCAAATGTATCAATAGCAATTGACTTTTTCTTACCTTTGAGGAGTCGTGACATTACCCATAATAGTCTGAACTCCTCAAATCCTGGAGATTCACAATTGTCTCAGACGTTATTGACTGATGCCAGCTGTCAGGTGTCCGCTTATGTCTGCTTTATTATTTATTTTTCTCTTTAAATTGGAACATCCATCCATTGTCTACCACTTTATCCTCCACATGAGGGTTGCGGGGCCGCTGGTGCCAATCCCAGCTGACACTGGAGTGAAAGGTGGTGGTCACACCCTGGAGAGGTCGCTCCTCTATTGCAGGGCCCATATATAGAGACCAACAAGCATTCACACTTACGACAACTGTTCAGTTACCCTCTGCTCTAAACTCCAAACAAAAAGGCCAGGACCATGACACGAACCAGCAGCCTTCTTGCTTTGGGGCAACAGCGCTAGACCTTTGCACCACTGTGTGGCCTAAATGGGAACATCATTTCAAGGGCTACACGGTTGGTGTAGTGGTTAGCACTCTTGCCTTGGTTCGTGACCCAGTCAGAAAGAGGGCCTTTCTGCATGGAGTCTGCATGTTCTCCCACGTGTGTGCGTGGGTTATCTCCAGGTTCTGCGGCTTCCTCCCACGATCCAAAAACATGCAATATCGGGATTAGGTCAATTGAACACTCTGAATTGACCATAGGTGTGAGGGTGATTCTGCATGTGCCTCTGTGATGGACAGGGAAACTGTCCAGGGTGTCGCCGACCCCGCCTATCGCCCTATGTCAGCTGAGATTGGCACAGCTCCGCCCCCGTGACCCTTATGTGGAGGATAAGGCGGTAGGAGATGGATGGATGAATATATTGAAGAGCAATCGAGATCATTAACTTCTGACTGACATAATTCAAGTGAATAGTTGGCTCCTTTCCCCATAGATTTCCATTCAAGCAGAGTTGTTTTTATAACCAGCTGAGTTGCCCCCTAGTGGCTATTCAATATATTCTTAATTCCCAGTTGGCTTCAGGAAGAAACCGAAAGACTGGTCACATGAGGCCACATCCCTCGCAGTGGTGTTGTCTCTCCTCTATGCTGATCGTGAAATATTCCTGTATTTTAGGGTCATGAAATGAAAGATGAATGAATGAATCAAAAGAGAATACGTGGTCATCAGTTCCAGAATGTGATTTCTTCTTTGGGACAACTGGACAGGTTACAGTCAGGAGATATATTTGACCGGTGCCACTCTGAATGAGTTTGTGAGGAGCGGTGGTGCGATGGCCCTCCTCCACCCATTCATCAAACAGAGGTGAATTTTTTGTTTGTATGAGGTCGCCCTATAGGCCAACCTAAATATATTTATAGAGGAACCTTTATGAACTGGTGAACGTGTCCTGACCGGCAATTACAGGCTGCCCAGCGGCGTGCCTCCATAAAAAATAAAAAACCCTTCCCATACGCATCAATAAACGAGCAGAGGTGATGGGAAGCGATGTCGTCTCTTACCATAAAAAAGAAGTCAGTGCCTTAGTTCAAAACTTGTGTCAGCCACTTTGTACAGTTGCTGGCTGTAAAAGAGGTGACTTAAAGCATCATTTTTTTGTTGCTTTTAACAAACTTTTGAGACTAATTATGTGAGAAAATATCTTATATTTCTACAAATAAATTGCGAAAAAATCTCGTCAATTAATGAAATTCTCATTTTCCAAATGCCACAGCATATAATGTGAAAAAAAATAAAATAAATATATATATATTAAAAGGCAACACATTATGCTGTCTGCATTTTATTGCATCATGTCACACAGTAAATTATGATTTTATTGCATTTTTTATCGCAGTATTAGCAGTTCCTCCATTACGAGTTTCTACAAAGGTGTTTTGGTGGCTTTTGCGAGAGGCTCCATCTATTTTATCTACATTTTTTGAATATCCAATTATTCGCACTGCACACTGTTGCCTCTTCACGGGTGACGTCAAAGCTGAAGTGATGTGGTGGTTATGTAATTTTTAATACTCCCCCCCCACCACCACCACCACCACCACCAACCCACCCCTCTGCAAGAAGTTTTTTTTTTTTTCCACTCGGCAGAGATTTTTGGAGAGTGCCAGAGAGGTGTCAGCGCCATATTGATCCTGCAGCACTGCAATCTTTCTTAATCCCACTTTCTCCACTGACAGGATGAGACAGAAGCAAAGACAGAGAGAAAGAAACAAAACTTAAATCTTGACAAAGCTTTAACGGTTGTGTCTGCGATGACAGGGGCTTTGTAAGTGTCTTGTAACCGCAGTAATCCAAATTGCAGGTTGAAGGTTATCCTATTGTTGAACGACGCTCAAATGCTGACGTGCATGATCGCACGCAAATCACGTGTCAGACTTGCACACTTGTACTTGTACAAGGATGAGATCCCATTTAGAGCGGCAACTAACGATTCTTTTCAAAATCGATTAATCTGTCGATTATTTTCTCAATGAATCGATTAATCGTTTGGTCCATAAAATATCAGAAAACCTTAAAAAATGTTCATCGGTGTTCGTCAAACCTGGAAATGATGAAGTTCTCAAATGTCTTGTAATCGGAAATCTTGTTTTAATCATGAAAAAAGCTTCAAACCGATTACCAAAATAGTTGTTTTAGTAGTCGATTAATAATCAATTCATCGATTAATTGTTTCTGCTCTAATCCCGTTACACCAAAAACATTCTTCTCATACTATTTACAATTAGTTTTTGGACTCTGAGCACAAGTTAAGTTTTCAAAAGTGCAGTTATCCATCGCCTTGACTAACGGCACATTTTGTGTACATGTTCATTTCAGTCATGTCAGTAAATTTTATACATAAAAAAGAGCGTGGTGTGTGGAAGAATTTGTTGTGTCTTGATTGCGTGTGATGTTCAGGGTACCGGGAATTTAGCTATTAATAGGACAGATTGAGGAAGCATCTATGAACAATCTATTTAAAAATAACAACAGTCAATTTGCATTTAAAAACAAACGTCCATTACGTTGAATCGATCCACTCCGCACGACTCTCTCTCTCTCTCGTATGTGCTTCTCCATAGAGGAGTGTTTTGTGTGTCTGTGAAGACACGGAGTGATGCATTTCACATCACGACTGATGGAGGGGAAGGCACAAGCAGAACAGCGATGCCGGTAAAGCCAGAAAGCAGGTTAGAATAGAACCATCGCCCCGGTTCCCTAAAACATGAGCAATGTAGAAACAACGCCACGACCGCGCTGAGCAAGTGCTATCCACGTGGCATAGTGGCACGGCCCAGTCAGAGGCATCGATGCCACCCCAATCCCGTTTTTTAATTAGATGCTCTGATTAGAGAACATTGACAAGAAGGGTATAGGCAGGGGAGCGAGGAGAGAAATGAGGATTAGTCCGGTCTGGGGCTCACGCAAACAGAGTAAACGGCGAGGGCGGCCTGCCTCTATCACTGTCACAGATCAGTGTTGCTAATATCACAGTGTTATTAGCTTCACTATCCTCCCCAACTGTGTGATAACAGAGGATTACAGAAGGTGCTGTGGCCAGTGAACCAGGAAAAAAACAGTGTGATTTGTCTTAGCATGGCTAATTAGTGCGCTGTTTGCACGGATGAAACGGATCAGGGTGGATGAAGCTGTTTCTTTGACGGAGGGCCAGCAACAGTGGCTTCAGCGTAGCTCCGTGCGAAAACAATTGCATATATCAACATGCGGAGCTGCTGCAGTCTCGCGTTAAACCCGTGAATAAAAAAGAAGAAGAAGAAGTGCGCATTAAATCAGGTTTTGCTCGGTCAGTGTGGTGGAGGAAGCAGAGCAGTCGTGGCCGCGGGCTGTGGCTCCACAACAGTGACGTGTTAGTCTGTTTGCTTACACTGCTCCGTCATGTTAATTACAGCTGCTGATGTGCCCGAGGTGAATAAGAATACAGCATGATATATTTATAGTGCTTTGTTTGATCTACTGGCTCTTTTTCCCACCTCCTTACATCTCTTGTTTTATACATATATATATATATATAAAAATGGTGAATATCGTGGGATTTGTAATGCATGTAGGACAAGGATGTTACTTTGAAATACTCGCGGCAGATTTTTTGGAATCTTTAAGACGCCATTGTGAAACGACTCGGCCCCGCATAATGGAGAATCAGTGTTCTTGGATTACGTCTATTGTGTCCATAATTAGCCCCCCGTAATGTGGGAACGTTTTGATCCCTTCATGTTATGAATTCCTTTCGCAGTGCAAATTAAAATGAGACCTGAACTTGAGCTTATATCTATTGCGATAAAGCGGACTCAGTGTTTTATTTAAAGAATATCTTTTCCGGATAGCCTTTGACTCCGATAGCTCGCTGTTCCTCCCTTACTTACCTATACTTGATTCTATTAGAGGGGCTTTTACTTTGAAGGTTGTTTTTTTTTTGTTATGTATTGTATTTGAGGTGAAGAAAGGTGTACTGTGTTCACCCTTTTTGTGTGCGCTATAAATAGTGCCGTCAGAGCAGGCAGATAAATGGTGCTGCTGAAGGATTATTCTGCCATGGGGATGGAATGGGAGAGTTATCTGTAGGTTGCACTAAAACTAATGAATTTAGTGCCTTATTAGGATCCTTCTTGCAACTCAGGGACACAAAGCCTTCCCCTCTTGTAGTAGCTTTCTTTCCCAATTATCATAAGCTTATATAAGTCCCATCTTTTTTTTTTAAATAATTTATCCACTTGAGCTGAAATGATTGAAACAAGATTTCTTAAATGTGAATATTTTCTTCATTTCTTTGCTCCGGGTAACAAAGAAATCATTAAAAGTCAATCATTTTGGTTTGTGGCCAAAACAAGACGTTTGAGAACATCATCATTTCCAGGTTTGACGAACACCGATCAACATAGTTTAAGGTTTTCTGATATTTTATGGACAGATTAATCCATTATGTAATGGATTAAATCGTACGTTGCAGCTCTAATATCCACCCTTTATGAAAGACCTCCCCCCCACACAACGTTCTTTCCCCAGGATCCTTGATTATCCTGCTGTACGACAGTTCATTGTATTTTTAAACCTTGTGGTTGTTGTTGTTGTTGTTATTCTGCCTCTCTTTGGTCTTCATTATCAGAAACAGTGTAACGTTATTGATATGCCGCGTCCTTCATCTGAACGCAGTACTAAAGGAGCATTACAACGGCATCGCAGGGGAAGAAAAGCATTAATTCCTTTCAAACTGATGAACAACAACTTTCTTTTTGAGCCGTGGAACTCAGTTCTTGAACATGGTCTCGAGTCGCACTCCAACCTGTCTCGCTTTACGAGCTCAGCGTCGCTGTTGCCGTGGCAGGTCTGGACGTCAAAAATAAATCACAAGTATCACAACGCAAGATCTAATCATCATCACGCAACCTTATTTGGCTGCGGTTAGAATCGAAGAGACGTTTTGTTTGAGATTAATGTTACACACTTGTGACTTTACGCTGCCATTGTGCTCGGCTTGTTTTTGTTTCCATTTCTCAGGCTCTGTCGTCTCGGTGAAATATGCTCAGATCTATACTTTATTTTGAACTATCATTTATCTTGAAATGAGAAGTTCTACCATTGATGTGAAATAAGCAGTGCTTTGCCAGTGCAGCAATCTGTCTTTCTCAAGGTAATTTCAAGATGTCGACACTTCCACTCAATTATGGATTACTTTTTTAGAAAACAAGAAGAAGAAGAAGATCGAAAATGGAGCAGGAACAACACAAAACCAAACCAGCACTGAGTCTAAAAGTAACACATCGTGTCCTTCTGTCCCTCCATTGTTCCCATGCCATATGTTCCCCATTCCAACCCCTTGCCTGGCTGTGGCTCGGGAAGCCCCACAGCAGATTAGCTCAGGCTTTAGCTGTCCTCCTGACATCAAACGTGCGAGAAAGGAGGAGGGGAAATGGCAGAGGAGCAGAGACAACACATGTTGGCACCCAATGAGAAAGGGAAAAAACGGCTGAGCAAGAGATGTGAAGGATGAGGAAGCACAGAAGCTGCAGATCTTTTAAACTGAGACTGTTGAGCTTCAGTTAAAAAAAAAAAAAAAGAGTAAACAAACTGGATAGAAAGGAGAAAGGTGAGATATTTGATGCTGTTTTTTTTTCTTCTTTTTTTAAATCATGCCAAGGTCAGGGAGTGCTTGTGGCAGCGGCATTTCATTTCATTTTACTTCTATTTTATTGTGTCTCCTGTTGCTGCCAAATCAGATTGATTTTCCTCCTCTAATAACTCCAAAAGAAAATTGGGCAACTGCAAGAATCTAGTTCTTGCCCTGGTCTAGATCCAGACTCAACCCAAGCCGGTGTGTATTACAAGCTGATTTGAAGCTGAGTTTATTAATGACTAAGATTTGTGTGCATAGTGAAACATAAATACTAAATGTGCATTAGTCCCATGAGTTAAACCACTGGTGTTCCTTGTCAGGAATAAACTGGATTAGAGATTATGAAACATTAATGGTCATGTGGGAGGATCTGATCTTCGCAGTTGGAAAGATGTACTATGTATGATAAATCCTCACTTTGAACGTATAGAAGTAGATGGAGTGTACACATGTGGTCATCGAGAGTGAATTACAGGGAAGATGATATGCAGTATAGGCCGCACCGAGATTACAGATAATCTCGGCGGTAATTGCACTTCTATTATGAATGAGCTCGGGCTCTAAATTGTCTACCTGCAGTATATAGGCAATCCTTTTATGACCTTATGTAAACCCTATACATTCAATCTGTTGCACAAATCCATGCCATTTGTTTCCCTGTACACTCAGAGATTATAATGGAAAAGATAACACTACAAAGGTAGATTTTAATGTCATTTATAACGTTTTTATAACGCTAATATTGTGAACAGAGTTGAGAGAAACCTCAGATTATCTCTATTTGCAAAATGGTAGGAAAATGCAATACCTTTTGAGTCTCAACTGACAGCTATCACACACTGTGATGCCAGAATGCCAGTGTATTTTGCCCAATGCAATCCAGTGCGAGTCCTTCTTCTCATCTGATTCTCATCTTTGGCTCATCGCCTCCAATAATCCCGCGTAAACACTCCCCGCCTGAGCAGCTGCACCATGGTCCATAGTCAAATGGCTCTGTTTAATTCATAGTTTGTGCTCAGCCAAGAGACAGAGAATTATTTTTTAAGGCCCAAAAATATTAAAGAATGCATGCATAATTCCAGTTGTTATCTTTCATTTCGCTGCTTATTCCGTGACCCTTCGTTTTGTTCTCTATAAAGTTTTTATTCCCTCTGTCTCATTCATGTTGCTACATGTGGGCAGTGTTCCTGCAAGCAACACAGTCTTTGGCTAAATACAGTGTGCTTGGACATTACCAGGAGCCTGCTGCTCACTTACTTAATCATCTGCCTTTTTATTTTCGTTTGTGCTTCGTATTCATCATAGAATGCCTAAACCAAAGTCTGTCCGATTGTTGCTGCTATGGATACGAGCTGGAACTGTAGCCTTGTTTTCCTGTGGGTTCACTGCCTGTATATATATATATATGTGTATATATATATGTATATATATATGTGTATATGTGTGTTTTTTTGTTTTTTTTTCACACTAACAGAAGGGTTCATTGTTAGTTGTGTCTGGATACGGAGTGTGGATGATAGTCACTCATAGCATTCACTCTTCCCCGAGGCGACCCTCCCTCTGCCAACGCAGGCGTGTGTTCACAGAAGTGGTGAATTCGAGGCTAATTATCAAGCACACGCTGCTGCTCGGGGAGCTCAGTGGCAGATCCCAGGACAGAGGAAGTGTGAACATTAAGTCACACACACACAGACGCACACACACATGCACTCCCACCGACACCTACACACACTGGAGATATATTTTTGGCAGAAATATCATTTGGGTGCTCATGGGCATGGCTTTAAAGTCACACCATTTATTTAACTCTCGCTAATTGAGTCCGGTGGGATTGTTTGTTGTGATTGAGTTTTACTTATGAGACAAAGAAAAGGAAGAGGAGGAGAGAGAAGGAACTTCATATGCATAGCTGCTGCACGGTATCTCATGCGCCGTCTAATCCGCGGGAAAATAAACGGGATTTATGCTTACACATCTCATAGCATACGCAGTAAATGATCAGTCTGGCATTGGCAAATGAATATCATTGATTTTAACTCAAACTATAAGCCTTGCTGTTAAAAATACAGTATCCGTCAGCAGTGGTTAATGATCTGCTTTGGGTATTACTTCTGGGATGTCATATCACTTAGAGATGTAACATTTGTCTTTCTGAGACGATGCTGAGACTTGTTTTACCCAGGGTGATAAAATACCTTTTGATTACCTTTGTTCAAACAAACAGCCTGGTGGTGGCGGCGGCGGCATTTTTTTTATTTGTTTGTTTGTTTGTTTGTTTGTTTGTTTGTTTGCTTGCCTCGCTTACAGACGAACCATTGTTCTTGTTTGACATCCTCACAATACATGTTAACAATGAATTCTGAGAGTAAATGTGTAAAATAAGAATGTTATGTAGCAATGAGAAAGTATTAGCTCTTAACACTCTTCTTTCAAATGTTTTTTTTTCGGGCAACACCTCGGGTCTGTACAACTCCTGTAGGATTCTAACCTCCAGGAAACAGAAAGTCGGTTTAAGCAGAAATGATTCACCGGACTTCAGTTTTTCGCACTGTCGGTGAGAGGTGGGTGAAATGCAATAGTGAGGCAAATCGTTGCCGCCTCGCTCTCGTTAATTACTCTCCGGTGACTTTGACTCGTTGTACTGAGCTGGGAAAGGGCTCTAACTCAGGGCCTTGTTTCTTTCCCGGAAAAGCAAGATTCAGTACTGCACCATGTGTGACTGTGTTACCGCGGGCTTTCCGCCTGTCAGGGAAAGACCGATGCAGATTGACAGCTAACACAAGGTTTGTGTCCCGGCGACTGTAATCACTTCCACCGTGGCAGAGCTGAGGCGTGCTCAGGCTTTGATTCCTTGTTGGCCTAAAGGTAGTAAATGCATGGAACTTTTTTTTTTATATATATATATAGTCCTGATATAAAGCAAATCATGTAGCATATGTATGTCTTTTTTTACACAACGGATGTGCTCAAATACTGTTACTCCTACTCTACATACCGTCTGTCCTGGTTTTCACAGAAAAATAATCTCGTTTTCAACCTTTAAACAAAAAAAACATTTATATTATAAAGAGACATAGTACAACGAGCAGTCATACAGTATAAGCTGAGTGATAAAGGGTTTGTTAAATGGTAATATATCTTACCGTTTTGTCTCTAATCCCCAAAAAAAAGTGTCCCAAAAAATGACACATCCACCCCATAACCTATTTTCATTATTCTTAAGTGTTTCCTGCTTATCGCTCCAATATTAATGAGAGGGAAATTAAGGACAGTGCCAGCAGTGTTGCCTCTGTCACGCCATTAGGCTTCTCCTATCCCAATTAACTGATGTTACTGCTGTCATTCTTATTACTGGTGCTTTACCATTTTGAAATGTGAAGTTTTGAAAAGAATACCAATTAGCGGGGGCTATTTGGCGAGAGAGAGGCTAATGAGATGCTGTTTGTTCCGCAGACGGCCGCTGTGGCGTCTCCCTGACAAAACGAAACGGTCGGGAGTGATGAGAATGGACGTTGAGGGATGACGCGCAGACGGCTGTCAGTAAAAAAAAAAAAACGTCTGTGTACACAAACAGCTGCTGGTCTACAAGTGTCTCTATGCGTGACTGCAATTTTAGACGTGTGTGCATACAGGGTGATGTGTTTCATTTGGTGTTTGGGGTTCTAGTCAGAGAATGTTGCTCTGCATGTTTTGCATATGCACAAAAACTGATGGACTGCAATCTGGAATTGCACATAGACACATGTGGTACTGAGGGCCACAGGAAATTAAAAAAAATATATATTTCAAAATAAAGGCGTACATGCGAATCAAAGCCAAACCATCCGGATGTTTCTTTTCAACATGAGGATTTACACTTCGACATGATTAGATTTGGTGTTCCATCGTCCTCATATGTGCCACAGGCTTCATCCATCCGGCTTGCAATGCTACTACTGTACCAAGAGGTCAAAGGTCATGGCGTCAGTGAGCTGAAGGACCAATACAATAAGTGTTTACCGGCCTACACCTATCACCTCACTCCATTCCCCAACATTCCCTGTTCTGCTTGGCATGCCCACACATGACTGGCAGACATGCTACTGATTAATGTGTTCATAATCACCAAAGAGACAGGGCAGCGTGATTTATACTACTCATTTTAACATTGTTAGAGCCCCTGTGAGTTTTTGTGAATGTGTTTGTGAGTGAGTCCCCCAGGTTTTTGTCTGTGCGTGTGTTTGTAATGTTTACGTCAAAGGGATGATTTATGTGTCCCCCACCCTAACAACTAGAGGGTAATTGTTGTGAAATGAAGGCATGTTTACACTTTTTTTTTTTTGAATGTCACTGTATCAGCCGATTGCAGCCTTTTAGATCAAGATGGAATTCAAGGGTGAACAGGCAAAGATTGATATAATTGTCTTTCATGGTTTCCATGGAGAGTGGCACACGTGCCTCAATTGACAGATCCTTTGGGCCAGAAAAGAACAGAAAATGACATTTGTGGCCTAAACCGACACTTTTAATGTCTATATACTGGCCATATGTATTATGGCCTTGTATTATTACAACACAAATCCCCAGGGTTTTGCAGTATAGTCACTGTCCACCCATCCTAATGACATGACACGAGCGCGCGGACGAGGATAATGCATCTTCCTGCAGACCACATCCACTGCAGTGTCCTCCACACACCCATATTATTTATACATGTACCATACAGCAGGATGCATCTTTATCTTTGTATATTGCCTCACAATAGGGACCAGACGCATGTCAGTGCAGACGCATGTACACAGACACGTCGCAATAATCGTCGCTCATCGCGATTATCGGCAGCAGTGTCATGTTAAACCAATGAAGGACACTGTGCATTAAAAGTTGGAAACAAGCCCAGAGAGCAAGAGAATGGCTGAAGTGGTGCAGTCATTCACAGTGTGTGCAATTTTCTTTCCCCTCATCTTCTTGACAGTTATTTTTTTTTAGGAGCTCTAGAAATGATTACAGTCAAGAAACGTCAAGAATTGTCTTTTTCCAATGACCCACTGTTAAGAACATGAGCAGGCAAGCACTCTACATTAATCTAGAAATATCGGGTATTTATTTGGCTTTTGTCTTAAAGACGACGATGAAAGGCTGTGTTTTTCTCTCAGTTCTTTGGTCATGCGACAGGCGAGGCTGGACACTGTAATGTCCCATATGATTACAATTCCTTATATAGCGTGGTGTCACATGAGTAAGTCGCTCGGTGCGTTCCACTCTCTATAATGTAACACACACCTGCAATGAGCAGAGGCGGCACATATATCATGGTTGAGGTGAGGCGGGGGAGGGAGGGTGAAAGGTCAGTGCTGACTCAAGAGTAAGCAGATGGAGAGTTCTCTTTTAATTGGAGGGTAGTTTTACAACAAATCGCTCATGGTCACGGGTAATGTATAAAAGACAGCCTCTTCTCTCCTCTTTCCTCATACCGCGAGGTGTCCCCAATTTTCTTCCCACTTTCCTCGATTGATGTCTGTAATACTTACCTGCAATCATCCTCTCTCTACTTTGGGCAAGCGAAATGAGGAAAAAACAAAGCACACGGTGGAGATAAATATATTTAAAAGCTGAATAAATAACTGGACTATAAAAGACTACAACAGTATGCTTTATCTTCCTTGAATAGTTTCAGACTTAAGGACCAATAAAGGATAATGGATGAAGAGATGAGGCTCTATCAGTGAGGGTGAATATAATGGAAGAGAACTTGTCCCACTTCTACTATACACCTTAATATCCCCTCTACCTTAATCAGTTTCCTTAGCTTTATTTAAGCAAATAGCCCCATTAGCTGCTCTCAGGGGTTGCCAACAAACCTCACACCTCGGTTCCCTGCCAAAACACAACAGTTGTTTGAGTGCTTTTATTTCACCATTACTTTATCAGCAGTGCCATCTGCTTTTACTTTGAGATTTAGTTTTTTGTCACTTCACCTCTCTGTTCTCACACTGACTCTCTGTCACATTCCTGTCCACCTTTGCTTAAATTACTTACAGCGCATAAATGAACAATTTAACAGCGACACCGCTCTTGGCCGTTTCATCCCCCGTCCTCCCGCTCACTCATGTTTTAGAAAGAGAAAGACGGAGCACATTGTAGTGGCTGTGGCATCCATATTGTCCCCAAAGTAGGATGGAGTAGTGGAGGGAAAAAAGTAGGAGGGATTGCCAAACAATCTCCAAACACAAGTGAAGGATGACGACAGCAGCGACGTAGATAGTGACAGTGAATGCGAGAGAGAGAGAGAGAGAGCGAGATGGGACTATGACATCATCGTTTTCTGAAAGTAGCGTATTTGTTCCGTTTTCCCAAAAAATACTATTTCAGGTCTCCCAAAATGCAGTTTCTGTGTGGACAAAACACCAATATGATGAGGAAAAAACAGGCACTGAACACACTCACATACACCCACTTGTTACCTGGCTGACTCATTCCCTGTGTCCACGGAAAGCTACTTATCTTTTTTTCTGTCCTTCCTCCCACCTTCCTCCCCCATCTGCCATTGTGGTGGCCGGGAATTCTCATGAACTCTTGTCACTTCTCACAACCTACGATGCTGCGGTATCTGACAGATCTCGGGAAAAGTCAAGGTGTATAATTTACAGCGACGTAGGAGTGTAATGTACCGCATCGTCTGACTTTGAGTGAGTCGTGGCTGAGATTATGACACCGGTTGGTTATCTGAGGTGCATCAAACCATGGTTTTTCAGCTTGTCTCACTGGCTTATTAACACCAAATGTGTGGCCTTATTGGGACAGGACAATCATTTTTTGAAAGGGTGACCTCAGATATAACAAACCAAAATTCCTCTTTTTGTTTGATTCATGTTTCTGGAGACAGTTTTTTTTCCCCGAAAGGTAATCATGCACATAATAGGGAAACCTTACAGGAAAGACTGCATACTGCAGGTGATAGTAGTACAATTTCCTTTTAACATCATGACTCATATCTCACATTGGTTAAAGAGAGTAGAGCACTCATTTTGGAGAAGCCTAAAAAAGGCACACACATACGGTATTACCTGTAAATTGACTTCTTGTGAGTGTGACATGTTGTTTGTCTCTGTATGAAGGCCTTGTGATAGACTACCAATACTAACTTCTCACCTAATGTCAGCTAGGACTGGCCCTAGCTCCCCTTAGAGCTGCACAACAATGGTCAAACGATATTGTGTCGATTTCGACAAATACTGTGATTTTGTGTTTCAAAATTGGTATGATGGACATGCTAATTTATTATTTGGAGTCTGTTGAAAAACAAAGCTTATTTTCTCATCTAAAGAGGAAGTATTTTTGGGCCAGTGTATTTTAAATTACACCACAAAGCTGTTTTGTCACAATATTTGTCTTTTGATTTGAATATTGCGCTTAGTCATATTGCACTTTCAATCATTCTGCTATCATTGCTGCAGCCCTGGCTCCACTCGTGGCCTTCAAAGGATAAGTGACATGGATTGGATAAACGGATCATCATTAGAATCTTCAGGATTGCATTTTCTGTCAAAATAGACTTCACAATTCAACACAAGTCTGTTTTTTTTGTCTATTTTCTTCATACACTACTGAAATCCAATATATTCCATGGTGTTTCTTTAAAAAAAACAACCTGCAGGGCTTCACCTGATCTGCATCACAAATCTATTTACTTCACTTTACCCATGGGAGATGTGCATTTGGCGCATTTGGAGCATCATTTAGGTCTTGGAACAGGTGCGAGCATAAAAAATTGACTTGACAAAAATGGCCATTTATCTGTGTTGGTGTTATCAGCAACTTTGTGCTGGCACAAAATAGAGTTTTAGTCTTATTTGTGTAGTCATATACAACCCTTAATAGATGGTCTGAAAGATGCCAGAACAGGTAGTGGTAATTAAGGAGAGAATCACTGATAACTAACAATGTGAGAGATAAGGAAACCATTGCCATTCATAGGGAACAATGTGATTGTTCCCTCCCCCCGGTCACTTAAATGATTAACCCATTGCTAGTATGTTTTTACAGTATTTGTTGATTTGTGTATGGTGTTGAGTAAAATGGGGGGAAAAAAACAATATGGCGAAAAACAAATGAACTGTTTAACCTCTGAATAATTCACCAGTAGTTTCTGAAAAAGTACATGCATAGATTTTAATGGTTGTTATTACAGTGTATATATTCCCCACTTGCAGTTAATTAGCTGGCTTCATACTTTATTTCGACCTTTATTTACTGCCTTAAATACGTGGGAGCCTCGGGCCTTATTGTTTTAAAGGGAAAAATTCTGACACTGCACTTTCCAATGGCTTCATTATAAAAACTGCACATGAGCAGATTGTATAGCAACATAGGTTTAGATGCCATTAAGTTTTATGATTGCCAGTTAGTTGCTGTTACTAATGGTTTGCTGTTAAATCATGCATGCATTTAATATCCACACAAACCTCAAGAAATAATAAAAAAAAATGATGCCTATATTTCCATAAACTAACAGCACTCATCTTTGCCGCACATGTTAAAAATGATGCATCATCTCGTTGACATAATATGATGAAATCACAAATCCTGTCCTCACTGAAATGTTGTAGACAGTAAAGAATGTAAAGTGTTGGATGGTGTTTCTTTAGATAGGATAAGATAATCCTGGGAGAGGTTGTTCATCATAGATGCAAATTTGGCTATCATCCTCCTCTGTCCCAACACCTTTACTGGGTCAAGGGGGCATCCCACGGCTGAGCTGGCTTTTTTTTTTTCATCAGTCTGCCCAGCCTCTTCCTGTCCACTGTTGAGATGAGATGCCATCATCTCAATGTCCATTCCCTGGATGTTCACTAGTGTTGTGTCTTCTTCTATGGAAACCACCCCCCAGTTCTTTAGTTTCCCTACATTGATCTGGAGGAAGTTCTGCAGGCACCAGTCCACAAGATGAGAAGTCTGCAGTGTACAGGGTGAAGAGGAATGGAGCCAGATCCATTCCCTGTGCTGCAGACAGCCATGTCGGGGACACAATCCTCAGTTCCTCACATACTGGGGTTGATTGGTCTGGTAATCCACAATCCAGGATGTAAAGTGGAGATCCACTCCGGCATGCTCCAGTTTGTCCTTTAGAAGTGCTGGCTGAATGGAGTTGAAAGCACTGGAGAAATCAAAAAAACATGACTTCTACAGTTGAGTAAGAGCTCTATCGTGCAGGTGGAGGACAGCGTCATCCGCCCCCAATGTCAGGCTGGTATGCGAACTGCAGTGGGTCCATCGCTGTTCTCGTCATGGGGCATAGACGAAATAAGACCAGTCGCTCCAGGATCTTCATTAGGTGGGATGTTAGTGCCAACAGCCTGTAGCTGCTGAGGACTTTGGGGTGGGGTGTACCACACGGGAGGTCTTCCACAGCTTCAGACTCATGTTAAAGAAGATCCCCATTATCATGCACAGCTGGTCAGCGCAGGATTTGAGGAGCCTGGTGCTGACGCCATCAGGACCTGCAGGCTTTGGCTTGATCTTCCTAAGCTTGTTTCTCATCTGGGTGTAGGTGTGAATGACGGATTGGAGTGCCCGGGGGGTTGTGCTGGTGGGGTGTGGGTGCAGATGAGGGAAGTTGCAGCAAGTTGTTGCAGGAGGACTTTAAGGGCCCTCTTCTTTGCCTTAAGAGGAGTCATGACAGGATGAATCCAGGGTTTGTTGTTGGAAAAACATAATCTGCCCTGATGGGTACAGCGATCTCTACTCAGTATGTCTCTTTGGTGTTGGCATTGGCGTTCACAAACACTGCCAACCCTCTTCTTTTCTTCTTGCCACTCCCTGCCGCCCTGTCTGCCCGTATCAGCTGGAATCCATCCAGCACGGTGGCCGTGTCAGGGCTATCCCTGGCTAGCCATGTCTCCATAAACAACATGACGCAGAGTGTCGGTACGCCCTCCCATGCCGAGTCAGCGCCGATAATTCATACATCTTATTAAGGGGATAATCTTCCATTTCCCATAATGATGGACAGGCAGGAGAACCGGTCTGGCACGTCTCCTCCTCACACGGTGCGGGGCTGCATCTCGGCTTCCCCGTCGCCTCCTCCTCAGCTCATGGGGAACACCAGGTTGCTCCTCAGGCAGCAAAGCTGTGTACCGGAGCTCTTAAAGCTGATCCCTTCTGTAAACAATGAGGTCATGGATCCGTGGGCTATTCGAACATGAAAAAAACACAAGTAAAAGGGCCACAACAAGCACAGCGTCCTTGTACTGAAAAAAGGTAGGAAGTAGGAAAGGTAACAGAAATTAAGGTATGGAAGAAATAAGCTCTAATAGTAGTGAGTGCTGCCACTCTGGAGGCACCATCTTAGTGCTTAAGTGCTGTATTATGCATATACAGTATGATTGTCTACCATATTTTCTGTTGAAAAATCATATCAAAATTGCAATGTCAAAAAGGTTGCAACAGGTTGAACTTTTACATTATATTTCCATGTAATGGAGATGGACGTACGGTCACACACAAGGATTTATGTGAAAGTTTAAGTGGGGTTATTTCAGGATGTTCTGGTATCAGGGGATTACAGTGTGCTGGCTCTGTTTTTTTTCTGGGGGGTGGGGGATTTGATAGTGATGCCGGTTCAACATCATTAGCAAGGTTTTACCTGACCTCCTGCATCCGGAGTCATCCTAGACATACTTTGAAAAGTAACAGCTCATACATTACACACAGACTACAAGGGAATAGAGGGAGAAAGAGACTGGGAGACAGACAGGGGTGGGAAAGGGAAGTGTAGCATAATTGCCATCTTAAACTGACAGGTTGTCTGATTTGTTTTTATTTATTTTGACGCGTTGTATTGCGGTGATTAAACAAACCAGATGTAATGTGTTCACTGTTGAGCTGGTGAGATGATTTTTCTTTTCTTTTCTTTTTTCAACTATTTAACTGCAACCTTCCCAGTCTATCGTTCCCTGTTGCCAGCCTTCCTGTTAAGCTTATCTGAGCTATAAGGCAGCTGTACTTTCATATTTATTGTAGCAATAAAATGTGGTATTGATTATCCCATCCGACTCTAAGCAAGAATACAAATGAGCTTATTTTGCAACCTGTGAACAAGAACAACTAAAAAAATAAATGTTTAATGTAAACGTTCCGCTCATGTGTATCAAGCACTACACGGCGTTATGGAGGGGGGGAAAGTGAAACAACTGAATTGTAATTGTCAATCATTCAGAATCATGATTTGGGGACTCTCCTCTGTAACTACCTTTATCTCCTCCAGCCTCCTCGGGAAGCGAAGGATGATGTTCTTGTAATCGGCCCTCGGATATTATTGGCATTTTTTTATTACTGTTGTGTTTGACTGATCTGAAGGGATGGTTCTATTATCACTGCCACTAAGACTGACCTTGAAAACTCATTTGGGTTTGTGTGTGTGTGTGTGTGTTTTCCTCTTTTTAACCACCAATCCAATACCCTCAGCAGACAATTACAACCATTGAGAAGTGCACAGATTTTGTTTGGAGTAGTGTGATGTGATTAATGGTGTTTATACATGTATGTGTGTGTGTGTGTGTGTGTGTGTGTGTGTGTGTGTGTGTGTTTGTGTCTCAGCCAACCTTCTTTGGCAAGGTGATCATGTCAGCTGTGCTTGAGAAGATATTAAACAAAGGGGAATAAATGGAGAGAATAGCCTCGACTTTGTCAACACCTGTATTTGCCTTTGGCATCAGCTTAGTCAAACAAGTAAATTGTGCCCGTGTGGGTGATTTGTTGAAAGCAAACACCCAATAATCTCAGGCAGTTTGGTTTCCTCATTTGCATTGTCCTGCAGTCCATTCAGCAGCTATTCAGTCCTGCGTCTCTGCTCGCCGTGACTTTGTTTGCATCTATCTTGACTTTTAGAGCTGCGGTAATAAATCACATTGCTATTGGGTTCAACTGCAGAACATGTGGCACTGTGTTTTTTCTTTTTCTTTTTTTTCATTATTCGAGCCATTTGAGTTGATGTTTCTGCCCCATTTTGTCTCGTCTGTATCCTTTTTTTTTTTTTTCTGTCCGTTTCCAAAATATCTCCCGAAGTCACCATTGTATTTCATGGGTCATGGTGCAGGAAACAGATTAACTCTCCAGACAGACACGCTCAAAATTGGTGGATGAAGTAATGGGGTCACCGTCCTCTCTTGTGGGTCATTTGTTTTTTTTGGGAGAATGTTGCATTTGAACACATTAGCATGGAAAGTATCTTCACACCAAAGAGAAACGTGGCGTCGTCCCTTTGAACTATGACGTATGTACATGTTTGTTTGTTTTTAGCATGACATACAGCTGTTGCAATGTTCGTAAACACAGCAAACCCGACATCTAACATTGATTATTTATTGGCAAGTCTTTGAACTTTTGATAACACATGAAATGTTCCAAATTTCATGTGTTTATGACTGCAACACCAGTCATACTAAGGAACTCATTGACATTAGCTTGTTGGTCTTTACATACCATTATTCACACTGTTCATGTGAGAGATTATTGCCATGGCTGAAACTATGCCAATGTTCTTCTTCTGTGCTTACTATTCATTTATTTTAGGTGAAAATGAAACAGTATGGTAGCGATGTGAATGAGGTTAATGTCATTTTTCTCAAGTCTTGTCCTTGAACAAGAGATCTAAGCCAATTTGATTTATCAATGACAAGTTATTAAGTACGATAGATGTACCTCAAAAAAGCATGTGCATTGACTCTATATCAATTGTTTATGAAATGACTCTGTAGGAAAGCTTGAAATCTTAGGGAGGGAAAATAGTACAGGAAAGAAGTCAAGAAGGAGGTTGGTACGTTGTTCTTCCCCCTCAAATATCTTTCAATCAGTTCATATTATATGTTCAGTGGGGGCAGAAAATTAGTTGTGGGAAAAAAGAAGAAAGGAATCCCTCAGAAGATTTAACAAGGCTTTCTGATGGGGCCAGAGGTCTGTGTATGAATAAAACATGAGGGCTTAGAAGGAGGAGAAGAAGAAGAAGAAGAAAAACAGACGTTTTAGCTCTGTTGGACCAGGGAGTTTAAAGGAAGAATGAGCGTGTTGGTCCTGGTGGGGCTGCAGTTTTACTGGAGAGGCCAGTGCTGCTCTCATTGTCTTCTGCACCACCGTGTTCCCTCAACTCGGTCCAGCACAGACCCAGGAGACAACACTGTCCAGAAGCCCCTTATAATGCTGCACCATAACGTAAACTGTAAGGTTGATGTCTTTACTGCCTGAGCAGTTGTTGTTTTAAGAAATTAATTGGCTCTATGGCAGTGTTGTCTCAAAGCAGGGGGCTTTGGTTGTTCATTTAAACCCGGAGTGCAAGTCACATCTGAAGGTCACAGCACTGCTGCCATCACAATAACACTGCCATTCTGGACTTAAGGGTCTTCTACACTGATTAGTTCCTACCTCAGAAAGATGTCTCACGTGCGTGTGTGTTTGTGAAAATGGATGAAAGGGAGGGAGGACTGATAATTTATGGATATTTGCATATACGATGTGTTTATGTGGTGAACATATCTGCAATAGGTTGTGCATGCGTGCTTGCATATATGGCTCGTGCAATAATTCACATGGCCTCATTAAAATGCTAAAACTTTTGGCTTTAAAGTCACTGTGACCCACAGCGTTTCTGATATGAGCCAGGACTCGCATACTGAGCAGAGCCGTGATTGATGAGCTGTAGCAGCGTTGCTCTTCACGCCGAAAACAGCAAATGCAACGCATGCAAACGCTCCCACACGTGAGCACGTCACATGCCGTTACGGGATCACATTCGTGATTAAACACACTTCATCCCGAGCCACCTACGACACCCAAACTCCACCCATCGCCCCCGCGACCAGAAAAGCGCTGACATGGAACGGTGTAATGTCTATGAAGTGCGGGGAAAAAAAAAAAGCCCATTTCACTGAAGTAAGGTGACTGACTTGCCTGGTGATGACGACCTTCGTTCAAAATCCTGAAGAGCATTAACAATTTAATGAGTCACATCGCATCAGTATGAGAACGATCTCTGGGCTACTGATGCGTAGAATGGAATTTGACTAGTCATGTGTATTCCTAATATCAATTTCACGTCTGATTTTAGAGAAAAGTAACATTTCTACATTACAATATCTTTAATTAAATACATGCTTTGAGAAGATGTTTTCAAATCTATTAAAATCACAACCATATTTATATTCAAGGTAGCAGAGTGATTTTGGTTGCCTTTCAATGACGTCCTCCGCTTTACCCATCCGTGTCAGAAAAGGCAACAATAGAAAATGTGCATCCACATTTGTATACTACTGTATATGACAGCTATAACTTGTGCATTTGTGTGTTTGTTGTCATTTGTTTTTGCATTTCATTGCGTGTATTTGTCACAAATACAGCGTGACTTGTTTGTCCGTCTAGACGTCAACTCCCATGATTCCGAGCTGCTTTGTCGTGCCATCAAACTGGGTCTTCTGTTTGGTTGAGAGACAATAATGTCGATGAACATGCAGCATGCAACGACATAAAATAGCTGCATTAATTCTAGCCCCCCCCCAAATATGTATGTGTGTCAGTGTGCGGTTAAGAGCTCAGATCCCTCAGTCAGGAGCCCCACCGCCTGCCCCCCGATCACCTTGCCTTGTCCAAAATACACATTTCTTGGACAATCATCAGAAGTTTGACTCGGTCTTAGGAGCCCTGGGACCAGAAAAAGGAAAAGTGATTTAGCCCCGCTCTCTCAAGACACTTCCGCGTAATATCTAATATGGTCGGCAAGAGTGAGGGAAAAGCAAGAAAGAGGGAGAGAGAGAGAGAGAAGGTGAAAAGGAAGTATAGAAGTAGCCCTTCAGGAGACCTCCATCAGCCTGCTCAAGAGTTTTCCTGTTGCTCCCCGTGGTCACTTTCACCCTAAAACATCGATATCTCAAGCATTAAAAAATACATAAGAAAATAAAGTCGGGGGTTAATGAGGAAATGAGGACAAGCAGAGGTGACTTTGGGTCAAAATGATATTTACGGTGGCCTTTTCATCCATCATCCCATATGTATTAATCTCCTAATCCTTAGTGGCATATCCATCAGTCCTTGATCCTCTGCCACTGCCGCGTTTTATCAGAATCTGAAGTCTTTATTGTTGCATGTTAATGAAAGTTGATTCTGGCTCAAATTGCCCTTTAATTCAAAGGGACATTTTCATTTGTCCCAATGGTATAAGGAGGAGAAGCTCAATACAAGTGAACAGCTTTGCCTGCAGCTCTGGGCTTTGCAGTGTGTGTGTGTGTGTGTGTGTGCGTGTGTGTGTGTGTGTGCGTGTGTGTGTGTGTACTGTAATTCATAGGTAGAATCTGCTACCAAGGCTATTGAGCCGCTGCAGGTCCCAGAGGTGATTGTAGTTTTCTCCGTCCTGTTAGTATCACTCTGAACAGATATGTTCCAAACCCTCATGAGCTCCTTTTCCTCCGTTAAGTGATAAAACTTAACCTGAGGCATGCCAGCTCACTTTATCTGCCGTGTACATGCTGTTGTAAATCAAGGTCAGTGTCATTCAACATGGCCTTACACTATAGGTTATTATTCATGTTTCCTTTGCAGCCTCGGGGCCATGTTGAAAGGAAACAAAAATAATCACCCAATCCAATAAATGCCTTAATTATGTCCATGTTTAAAGGCATTATTGGCAATGAAGGGAACAATCCAATGATGTGTAACACGTGTTTATGTGTGTGATATACTGTATACTGTGTTTCGTTTGCTCATCAATGACGTGTCAGGGAGCTATAATGTCGAGGTCAGACTAAATCAACTGTTGTCTGTTAAGGGGGAGATTGTTTCAGATTAGGTCATTGTCGTCATAAATCCTTCCCCTTGGTCATGACGTGACACTTAATGTTGTTCCTTGACATGTCAGTTGTAAGGAGCGCTTGCAAATGACTTCGGGGCACAACAGTGTAAACAAATGTGTCACCTGAAGCACCGTGTGTCCAGCAGTGCACCCACAGTAGGTAGGAATCCATGAGTCGGCATTATTGAGGTTCCAAAATATAAGCATTCTAATCTTTCTCATTGTTTTCCATGAAAGACACAGTCAAGGCTAAGCTGCTTTAGTATGTTTTCTTTTCTATTTTCGCCTGTGTAATAATATACGTTTCAATTAACACTTGGATCAAGCAATGGATCAAATATTGCTTCAGACATTTGCAAAGGGCTCCGCGTTCATATGTGCAAGGAGCAGCAGAATTCATCCACGTCTGCGCTTAGTATGTGGGATGTTTGATGCATGCCGCACCCACGCATACATGTGTTTCTCCTTGCTGTGCGTTGTTCTTTTTGTTGAAAAGAAAGAAAGAAAGAAAGAAAGAAAGAAACAGAAAAAACGGCTCAGTCATCTGCGGTTAGGAATATATTCAACCTCGTCCGTGCGCTCAACCCTGACCTTAACCATTTGAGGTCAGCGACGTACGCTTGCAGTGGAAATCTTTTAACCGGGTCGATGGGAGTAGTGAAGGGATGGACGTTTGCACATTGCATGAGGAAAAAATGGATGCCAAGGTCAAAAAATGCTCAAGTTTCACAATCCACATCATCGTATTTTTTTTCTTGTTGCCGCGTGGCTGAGGAAGCCAAATGACTCGCATTTTGATATATGCCAATTTCCTTTTCTCTTTTCCACACTTTGTAGCTCTCTCTGTGACCATGTTTAGCTGGAATAATATCGTTGGTACTTTACAGTGTTACCTTATACAGTACATAGGGAAACAGGGGAAACAGCCTCTCTATCTTCTCCAGTTTTCCTTCTGTATGTAATTATTTTATTTCTCTTGTACTGAAGGCTCAGTGGATGAGTACCCATAGTATGTATTGAACAATTGAAATAATAATTTAGCACCTGCCCTCCATATTACAGGCAGTTCAGTCGCACATATGCTGCAATAAAATGAACTTTCTCTGCAAATGCCATAGCTGGTCGTCCCCAGTCTTGTTTTTCTGGAGTGTCAGAATCTCTCTTTAATAGCTCTTAGCAGCCTTTTAACACATCTATGTGATATGGCCATGTTAACTGTGAAACATTAGTGCAGTTATCAAAAACACACCAGGCAATCGACGGGAAAAGTTGGTTTCTTGTATGCATTCTCATGTGACGCTTACCAAAAAAATAATGTGTCTTCCTGTCTCTACAGGTTCACTGGCCCCAACCTTCCCTCGCCCATCATCAGCAGCAAGAACTGGCTTCGTCTGCACTTTACCTCTGATGGCAACCACAAGCTGAGAGGCTTCAGTGCTCAGTACCAAGGTAAGACAAAGAGAGGAAACGGTTGTGAAGACGAAAATGTCATTTCCACTTGTGTGTACACTCCAGATTTGTCACTCAGTCTTGGGTCTCTTGAGGTGATCTTGAATTTGCATCACCTTCTACTTCTAAGAGAATAAAGAATAAAAAAGTATTCAGTAGTAGTCATGTTGTGTTTTGCTTGTTTTCAAGCTGTAATAGCTGCAATTGGAATCGCACAAACACATACAAGGGCTAGTCATAACATCACAGCCACTTATTGGTTTTGCTGTGGCACACACAAACGCACACATATGCACAAAAGCCTGTCTCCCCCCCACGCACCCATTACTCTTAGTGGGTTAAAGGGTCGATATTTAGACGGGATGAGCAGGGGAAAAAGGATTACTTCATCCAGAAAAAAAGGTCATCTCTATGGATCTCACCTCCAACCAGCCGCTGGAAACCCTAAGAGGTGATAGGGAAGCAGAGAGCGAGAGAGAGAGAGAGGCAGGGAAAGTATGGAAAAGAAAATAGAGTAAGCCTGTGGGATTACAGGTTCAATGTCAGATAAATATGTTTAGAAGATCAGAGAGAAATGGGAGACTAATACTTTAATGAGATTAAACAGAGTCCATGTCTACCATCCCCCACCAGGCATTTCCATGACAGTTCCCATGATTCCACAGTGGCAGCCTGCTCTAGTGATGATTAAACATCTCCACTGGCATTGTTGCTTTTCTTCTCCAGTGTCCTTCATACATGGCACAGGAAGCGGCGCCGCGCGCTGCCACCTGAGTGCTTGGTTTCCTCGCTCGAAGCGTGATTATACCTTCTTTTGCAGACACGGTAACAAATCTTCAAAAAAGAAAGAAAAAAAAGAGCCTTTCTTTTAAAAGTAAAATTGGCTTTGAATTCAAATACAGCAGAAAGTGAGCTACGCATCAAAACACATTTGTGCAAAACAAGAAAAAGTTCCATTGTCAGGAACTATCAGAGTAATTAAGCAGGGGCGAATGTGACGGGGTACACAGAAATGCTGATGGTATTTCTTCAACAGATGAATAAATATGCATTTAGATGAGCCTGGTTATTTTGCAGTGATTACTTCTTCTTTTTTTTTTCCACAATTATTGTGAAACTCAGCGATTTAAAAACCTCACGCTGTATGAAAATACACTTATCTCTACACTGCACCTAAAAATCACTAATACTGCAATGTGTTTGTTCCCAGCAGCCCTTCCAAATAACATGAGCTCAGTTATATATATATATATATATATATATATATATATAGTCCAGTATTTTATGTGTTTTGCACACGTCTCACTCTCCTCTGTGCCTCCACAGTGAAGAAGATGACCGAACTGAAGTCTCGAGGTGTGAAGATGTTGCCGAGCAAAGACAACCATCACAAGATCTCAGTGTGTAAGTGACAATCTTTAATTGCAGACGTGAATCAAGCACTGTTTTCACTGCCATGACCTCTGGGCAGAAGATCTTGAGATGACTGGCATGAAAACCGTGGACCTAGCCACTTTTATTTTTACCCCCATCGCACCGCTGACTGACACTCGTGTTGTATTTTACTATAAGCAGCAGCTTCCACTGCGATAGGAAATGAAGAGTTGATTCTACTATAAAAACAAAAATAGAAAATACACTATTTCGGGACTCGAGTGATTTAAGGCTCTGTAGAAAGAAAGGAAAAACGGCAACCTTGACACATGAGATATGCCACAATATCTGCGTCTACCGACGAGACACATAGCACTTTTCTTTTCTCTCAACTCTGATGCCTTTTTTGTTTTCTCTCTCTCCGTTTGAACTCCTTCACCAGGAGTAAATGTTGACTGTAAGAGGCGCAAACAAAAAGGACACACCGTCGCCTGTGTGGCAAATGGACAGCAGTAATTGCAATCGGTTCCCTCGCTCCTTGTTTTCTCTGTCGCCACCTCTGACCCGGCGTCATTTCAACGGCCGGCACGTTAACCGCTTGAAGGTTGAAGTCACGTGACTAGAGAGAGCGGCACAAAGAATGCCTGAGGGTTCAGGAACGACCTGTAGATAAACCTAGAGGTGTACTTATGGTAATCCTGCCTCAAGGCCATTTTTGATTTGCACTTCTGCTTTTAACCGTCACGTCTTAGAACAAAATCGGCGTCTCTTCCTCTTTCGCTTCAATTGTGTTGCTTTAATGCATTTTTTTATTTTCCACTATACCTCCTTCCACTTCCACTTTCCACTTCCATCTCTATTTTATGGCCCTGTTATTTGACTGTGTGTGACCTTTAATGGAAAGACGGGCAGACTGTTACAGAAGTATACACGGTTTTCAAACAAAAGTCTTATTTTTATTCGTTGTATATCTAAAGCAATGAACTTTATATTCAATAAGTAGTACTTTCATAAAAATGTGTCAACAGATCCCTCCTCCTCACTCTAGCAATTCCTAAATCTTGCACCCCCTGAATAACACTGCATTTTTTTATGCATTCCGCAGTAATCGTATACACATTTAATCCTTCCTGTCTTGATCCTTGTTTTTAATTTATTATATCATTACTAAATCAAACTTGGAAAGTGTCCAACGAGCAGGTGCAGACCTTTGACTCACTTCAGTCGGGTTAGATTGGTCTCTCTTGGTCGCCCCGAACCCCTTCTGGCACTCTGCCCTCCATTATTCCGTGCCCTGTGACATGATTTGACGGAGCACCACCAGGACTGTGCTCGGGGATAAAACCCTGTCTGTGAAAAATGTTATGCGGGGGTCACAGTGTTTGCTGAGTTAGTCGATAGATCCAAGTGCGGTGCAAATATCAAGCTCTCCTTTGACAATGAGGAAAAAATGCGAGGGAGATTTTAGTGCTTTTTCTGCTAATCAGCCTTTTAACCTTACGTTTGTTTTGTAGCGATAAATCAACTTTAAGTGACTATTGGTCACAAGTGGGCAAGAGGTAGAACGCAGACAAGCTAATCGTGCTGGGAACGCTGTCGTGCACTCGGCGCTAAGCACAGTTTGCTGGTTTCATCACTGGGGAGCTTTGTCATCTTTAAACAATCTAACACGTTATAGGTGGGCACACAGTGCAATATGTACGTTTTGTTTCTCCCTACACATCTGCTCGTTCGAAAAAGTAAAACGCAATGAACCCCCTGCAGAGAAACCTTTCCTCTTACCTTTAAATCTACCCTATAATATGAATCCATTAATGTGAAAGCTTGCCATCGCATGCTATAATCAAAACGCCGCCACAATTAATTATATGGAGACAAACATGCTCTTTATTTTTAAACTGTAAAAGTGGAGTTGTTGATTAAACATTTACTTTCAACTTTGTGCTTAAATTCCCCATGTTTGAGACATATATATATATATATATATATATATATATATATATATATATATATATATATATATATATATATATATATATATATGTATGTATATATCTATCTATCTATCTATATATATATAAATATATGTATATATATATATATACATATGTATATATATACATATATATTCATAGATATATTTGAGCAGAATGAAAGTCAGTGTCTCCTTAATCGATTTTTTTCTCCTCTGTCTTTACCAATTAGTGTCTCAGATGGGTGTAGCCCAAGGACACAACATGTGTCCAGACCCCGGGATCCCAGACCGAGGAAAAAGAAAAGGCTCGGACTTCAGGTAAAATCAAGTGAAGAATGATTTCAGGAGTAACGAAGTGTCACGGCGTCAATGAAAATGTAAAGATTCTTGAACAAGAGCGGGCTGCTTTTGCACACTTTGAATGACAGAAAATACGAGAAAATATGCCATTGTTTTTATTTTATGACTATTGTTATGTGATTGTGTACAAAATATATACTTCCTTTCCGTAGTCTGCTGGATTAATGGGTGCATGGATAATGGATCAGTCCCAATTCACATCTGGTTTCAAAAATGACACCAATAAGTATCTCCTGCTTCTTTGTTAGTGACGTGGGTGTAATGACATACTGTGGGACACTGTTGGCTCCTGTATTCCAAAAACCAGATACTCGCATTATCTAACTTCATGCTCCATAAAGCCACAGCAGGCAAACCCGGTCGGGAAATGCGAGCGCTAAAACAAATATGCTACCATTTGAGCCACTGCACACCAATAGGCTGCCTCTGTGGGATGGTGATATGACCGGTTGGGATTATGGTGTTTCATTCCTGTCAGAGCCATTGTTTCTATCAGTGGTCAGCTGTAACACAGACAAATGGGAGCCATCCATCTCCCACAATGCAGCACTGCTAGAAATCATAGCCAGGAAGTCAAACAATATATACATTTCCTCCAGTAAACTGTTTGTTTTTTTCTCCCCCCGTTGTTTCTCTTACATCACTCTTTACATCACCCTCTCTCCATGTGTGGAATCTAACTGCAGGCGTGGAGCCACAGTACATTTCTCCTGCGATGAGGGTTATGAACTCCAAGGCTCAAAGAGCATAAGTTGCCTCAGAGTGACGGACAGCTATGTAGGCTGGAGTGACGAGCGGCCTATTTGCAGAGGTAACGATTCACATTTGGTTTTCCCCATCAATGCGCATGTGTAACGGAGGTGGAGTGTCATCATGAGCCCCGTTTAAATGTCTATTCTCCGGACTATGATGATGTTGTGTTTGCTTGCAGTCTTGTATAAAAGTACAAGTGTCTTACCAGAAAGTCTTAATGTAAAAAGTACTTTAGTTTTAGGAGTAAAAAGTATAGTAGGTTTGAGCCATGGTAGCTCAGTGGTAGGGAGAGTTGTCTTTCAACTGAAAGGTTGTAGGATCACTTCCTGGCTCTGCTAGTCTGTGTCCTTGCGCAAGACACTTAACCCCATGTTGAAGTGTGTGAATGGATGAAAACTGAAAAACTACATTACCAACTCTTCTTCTTCTTCTGGTTTTAGTAAGTAACAAAGGTAATGAAGGGAAATATTGTGAAGTAAAAGTTGCTAGAAAAATAAATAACAAAGTTAAGTACAGATACGTGAATTTTGTACTTAAGTACAGTAACAAAGTATTTGTATTACTTAAAGGCCCGAATGCATCATTCTACATTATTTTCATTCCTCATGAACTTTAGTGCAAGTAACAGTTTGTGTAACCATCTAGTGTTGAAAATATACAGCTGCACACTTTAGTTTTTCCAGCTCAGCTCATCTCTCCTGTTTTTCACTCTCAACTACCCTCATAGCTCGTTGCACAAACAGCCCGACCCACTGGGAAGTGCTTTGCACCCGAGGGTGCGCGAGCAGATCCATCTGCTCAGCAGAGAATCGTTTAAGTAGCGAAATTGGAGTCGGACACGCCCTAACGCGCATGCACCGCGCACTTCAGACCATGCAGTTTAGATCGTCTAAGCAGGAGTCTTCTGTCATTCAGTGCAGATGCCCGGTCTATGTTCCGACTGGCCTGACTTTGACCTTCAGCCGGCATATATTTTCTCCCTGCTGTTAAGCCACGCTGGCATCTTGCAGCTCATCCGTCATATCTTACTCACGTCTGACGACTTCATGACATGCAGGAGAATTGGTCAGACTCCCTCTACGATATTCCCCGCGTTCATGCCTTCTTCAGCTTTAGTGTTCATCCCCGGTGACCTGACTTAAATTCACCTGATGGATTATTCTCCTTTTCGGAGATGAGAGAACCAAAAATCGCAACAGCCTGTGTTGTGTTTTATTTTAATGGTGATATAAATACTAAGTGATAATGGTCCAAAAATACACATTTTCACAATGTGCAATAGCCATTAGAGGTGTGCCACACACCACTGAGTAATTGGGGGATGATATATTAATACAAATCCAAATTCATTTTTAAATACTATGGGATTTTTATGATCCTGGGGCTTTGTTTCATGTAGCAGTAAATCATGTAAAAACTAAATAGGATCAAAAAAGGCTTTCTGGTGCTTTTTTCCCCCCATTATTGTCAGTGTCATCTTTAAACACTCAGTACAGAGAAATAAACTGTCAAATGATGTTTCTTTGAACAAAAAAGGATAAAAAAAACAATAGAAAGAAAAATCAAAAGTATTTTTCAGTGCACTCTATTTCATTACTGGGAGTGAGATTCAAGTACAAGGAGATATATAATGTCCTATGTGTAGTTATTCCACCATAAAGTGACCATTATGAATGCATTAAAAATAGTTGTTATTATTATTATTTTTATTATTAATAATGTTACTACTACTACTATAATAATACTACTAATAATAATAATAGTAGTAGATGGTGAATAATAATAACTCAATGAAAGGACACTTTAGAAACCAACATGATCATGATGTTGCCAGCTAGCTGCTCGAGAAGCCAGTAGAGATGAACATGAGTGCTGAAAACAAAGATGTAACATTGCACGCAAATGACTGACTTTGCTCCGTAAATGCTGGATGTATCACTGCGCAACAGATTGCTTACGAGTTTGTCAAATTCACTCAAAGTTTGTTTTTTTTCCAAAAAAATAAATAGTCAGTGCAGTGTGGAGTCAGTTGATTATGTGTTTTATTGATCCAACAGCGCTAAATGCTTCGTCGCTTCTCCAAAAGGCCCCTGTGATTGTGAATTACCGAGTAATAAAGAGATTAAGCCAAACAGTTCTTATGTTATGTGATTAACATATTAATTAATCATTACTGTCACTATCCCAAAAGCTCGCATGACATTTTTTTTTTGTTGGTCATTGACTTAAATTCCGGTTGACTTTTATTAACCTTAAAACTATTCATTGAGTTACCGCCTATTCGTCAATACACTCATCCCCCATTAGTGTTATCTGTGTTATCCCTTTCTACCACCAGAGCTTTTAAAATGCCATAATGTCTGTAAGACCATCGTCATGCATCTCTTTGGTGTTCTAACATTTTTCTTTCCTTTTTTTTTTTTACCAGTGTTGCCGCTGCTGCTTCACTTCAATTAAAATAAAAGGAATACTTCACTTAGCTTTGTATTACTAGAATAGGGGTAGTATTTTTGAAAGATTGTGCTTCCCAACCTCAGTTTTTTTTTTTTTTACGTGCCCACCAGTGACACTTTGTCTGAGCCTTGGTCCGAGGCTTGAAACTGCAACACTAATTCCGCACTTTTTAGAGCCACTCGTAGGATAACGGGACCTCATTCCCACAATGTAAACAGTGTCCGCCATCTTTGCTAACAGTTATGCTAACAGGACCAAGTGTCACTGGTGGGCACATAACAAAGAAAAGAAGATATTTCTCAACTCGGGGGAAACTGAGGTTGGGAAGCACCATTTTTAAAAAATACTGCCCCTGTTCTAGTTATACAAAGCTAAATGTAAATCAGTGAAGTGTTCCTTTAAATGTCCTCTCAGGAATTCAACAATGTTTTAGTCTAATAACAGTAAAAGAAAAGGGATCCCTAGAGGACAATGACGACCAAGGATTAGTGTCATATCACACATAGTTATATTGTTTTAGTTCCGATAATCCGCTCTTCAAATTTCCCTTTTAAGGCACAAACATTGATAAAGACTGCGTGAATGTGTGCAGACCACACTATCACCTGCCGGCTGATTCCCCACTTTATGTAAAGAAACAATCAAAGACTGACATGACATCCGCAAATGTTGCCCTTTAAAAAAAAGACCTCATTTAACCTTTGCTATAATACCTCTCTTCTGCCTCGCTTTGCTTCAATGAAAATCAAACGTACAGGAGTAATTGAAGATCTGTATCCGAAAATTAGCGCTGGGCATTGTTTAAGCGAACCGCGCTATAATTAGCCCAGCAATGAAAATATTTTTCAAAAAAAGGAACAACTCTGTGCAATTAATTCAAAGTTCTCTGTCTGTTCTTACTTTATACTGATCTTAAACGCTGGTTAACTTGATGTACTTTTAATGTCTGTCACCAAACGCGCAGGGTTGTTGGACCCTGTGATTTAAGGAAACAGAAGTGGACATAATATCTTCACTAGGCTTTCATCTCCGCTGTATTATTTCCATTAAGGTCACCCTCAATGTCGGAACAACTCAAATTAATTACTTTATTCACCCCTTAACTTCAGCAAAGTTCCCTTTTTTTTCCCACATTTCAATAGGGGTGATTTGGTGAATGAGGGGCCGGCGCATGGAGCCACCGAGCGGGGCTCGGAACACCCAAAGGTCCTCTTTTACAGACATAGCTAATTAAAATCGGTGTAGCTGGTTCGGACCCTTTCAAATACTCTCGGCTGTCGCGCACAAATGTACACACGTACACTCTCGCTGCCCTTATAGTGCTCATTATGGATTGTGTTTTAATTGTTGAACAGACACCCTCGGGGGGGCCTTGATAAGAAAAGTCACATTGTCCTTACAAGTTTGGTACGCAAACATCTCGCCCCTTTCCTTTTTTCAGTGAGGGTATTTAAGTGCGATACCCAAGGTATGATCGATATACTGTATATGCATTTATTTCCCAACACATACAGTGTGCAAGATAAGGTGCATGGAAGCATGTAAACGGCTACATCTTGTGTACTTGGAGTTTTCGAGTGGGTGAGATATTATCTAGCATTTTAACATCGTCATTTAGACTTGTGTGATTGATGGACTTGATTGAATTGTCCTCATGATGAGTCGCGTTTCTCTGTCAACTGACATTTGCTTAAACTTGACAGAGGAACACGACTTGCGCTCTTAAAGTGACAGAAATTAGAAATAGGTGGTTGTTGAAAATACACAAGAAATATGTGATACACTGTCGGACTGCACTTTCTTTTAATAGTGGCAGCCACACAAGCAAATCAAAAATAAGAGATGCACGTGACTGATCTCTGTGTCCTCCCCTGCAGCACCGATGTGTGGGGGTCAGTTGAGAGGACCCGGTGGTGTCGTCACATCGCCGAACTACCCGGTCCAGTACGACAACAACGCCAACTGCACATGGGTCATCACAGCCACAGACGCAACTAAGGTAAAAAAAAAAAAACGTCATTCAACAGGTGTGGCGTGCTAATTTAGCTTTGGTAATCACCGGTGCTGTCTTGAAGAGGTTGTGTTGAGCTGCCAGCAAAAAACAACAAAACAACAAAAAAAAAAACCCACAATTGATTATTGTTTTCACCTGTTTCGGTGGCACTCCGGGGGAGGCTCATCTGTGACGCACATGACTCATTTACTACGTCTGCAATCTGCCGTCTTTTGAACGCACTCATGCAACCGAAGCTCTCTCGCGGACGACAAATGTGGGCGATGAGGAAAATAAAATGTGAAAAGAACACTGGACCTGAGCCAGCAGAAGACAAAGAGAGCTGTTAGATTCACCTGTGGTGCGCGGGAGAGGAGTATAAATGGACAGAAGACTAATGGAGAGGTTCTGAGAGTGTGCTCAGAGGGTATCATGAAAGTGTCATCGCCATTCTGTTCAGACCATTGACTTTGGAGTTGTGTTCAAGGCCACCCAGCTGCTTTACTGCCAAATATCCTTCTCTGAACTCAAAACAAAATGGTTGGACAAATCTGGTGTGAGGCGAGAGGCAGTCTGATAACGGCACATCCCCACTCGACCCCCAAATTTAGCTTGAATTCATACATTCACACACGCGTAGACTCAGACACCCTGGTGTATGCCTGGCACTCAGCCTGCTCAAACCCACAGTGCTACTTAGGGCTGTCTCTCGCTCTGTGTCTGGTCCAGATGAAGATGGAGTGAGGCTGTTCTTTTCCATTCAGAGATGTAATGGCCTTCTATTCCTGCTCGTACCTCGCAGCCAGAGGAGATGTTTTCGGTCAGACGGGAGAGTGAGGCAGAGGTGCTTTTGGGAGTGGGCAGGGCATGACACAGCTTTTTTTTTTTTTCTTTTCTCCAGACTCCAGAACCCGTGACATCATGACTAATGTTGCTCCTTCATCATGTACCTGAAGGTCATTACTTTTACTTTTCTGCGTAAGCTTCGGGAACGCTGTGGGTCACCGTTCCAAAAAAATACAACAACAACAAAACAGTGTAGATGCTGTGTAGAGATTACAAACAAACTCGAGTGTATAAATTCAGTGCCTCCCCCGTTTGTGGCTCACCTGTTGATTTGCGGATGCGAGATGAGTTTGTGGTATGAGGCTCTGTTTATCGAGTGATCGGACCTATTTTTCCTGCATGCCATCCGTCTCGCCTCTCCACCATGGCAATTTTCATTAGGCACCGGGTTTAACATAGGACAGAATGCAATTTGCATTTATATAAGCTTTTTCATTAGGCCTTGCTCTCTCGGCCCTCTCAAAACATTAGGAATTTGGCGAGAAATCAGTGGCAGCTAATTTAAAATTGGAGACAAAGCAAGTCCTCCCCCTGATTTGCTTTGTATTTATTTATATTTCAGTTTACCTGCTTACGCTGCATTCTTGTCTTTATTTATCAACATTTCGTACTATCGTAATTAAATCTCATTTGTTTGCCCGCATTTATTAGACTTTCCCCTCGCGCTCCCTTCAGGTGAGGCACGCTCGTTTGTTTCCCCTCTCTTTGAAATGAAGAGTCTTTTTATAGTTGTCATTTATTAACTGTCAACACCCTAACCTTTAAGTCCTTTTGTATTCACCTTGTGGACAAAACATGAGGTCTCCGGCCACGTCTTCCTGGTGTGCTCAAAGCCACCTGCTGATTGGAGGAGAAAAAAAAAGTCTGGGGCACGGAGAACCGTCTGGCTGGCAATCAGATGTCTGATAAGAGGGAGAGAGAGTTTATAATCAACAGATTACACATACATGTGCTGCTTAGAAGCTCGCTGGGTACTTAGAAAGAAAATAAACCACATATATATTTCATAGAATACAGTACCAAATGTGCAAATGTGCCAACACAAAAAAAAAACATTTTCATTGACAGATGATAGATAGATAGATGGTTGGCAGAGGATGAAAAATGGTATTCTGCCCGCATACGAACGCTGCAGGGAGCAACTAAATGTCTGTCGCTTACGGTCGTCTCGGCGATGTCCCTGCTGCTGTCTAGGTAATCAAGCTGACATTTGAGGATTTTGACCTGGAGCGAGGCTACGACACTCTGACAGTGGGGGACGGCGATGTGGTGGGCGACCAGAAGACCGTCTTCCACGTGTGAGTGACTCTGTTGACCTCCGTCCTTTTTGCCCTTAATCGACTGCCTGTTCCCCCTGCCTCCCCTTGCTTTTCATCTCTCCCACTTAGTTTCTTCTTTTTTTTCCCCTCTGTTCCCCGTGTTCCCTGTGATCACATCCTGACTTTTTTCCCTTTCCCCTTTCTTCTCCACCTTTCTTCATTTTGACATTCATGCCTCTCCGCCTTCATCGCTTCTGTGTACCCGGCAGCGCCCTTTCCCTTTCCCCTTAGCCTCGAGCCCCTTTCTCTCTCTCTCTGTGTTGTGCTCTTTCTCTTTCATTTCATCATCACCTGATGCAGTAGCACATGAGAAATAGATGCCGCGCCACGCTGTCAGTCATCGCTCTTTTCATTGTTAAAAACAAGATCACAAGCCAATGCGGCGCAACATGGAGAGTTGCATAGTGATGCTCCCTAATGGAGTTTGCGCTAGCAGATGCTCCTTAACAATTCACAGGATGCTGTTATTAATTGTGCTGAAATTTACCACGTTAATAAAGTTTTTTTATGGATCAGTTTTAATGTGAGGCCGCCTCGCCCTGGTGGAAACTCGGAGAAGGGGGCGGGTGATAAATTAGAGGAAGGTGTGCAGAGGCGGGGTTTGTTGACGTCTTTCTCACTTTAATATTTTTGGGCACTTTCATAACGCACAAACCGAGGGGCCTAATCTATTCAATTAAGAACCACCGCCCCCTTTATGGACCTTTTTATGATGTGAAAGGAGAGTGAGCGCTTCCATCATTGAGATTGGATATGCTCTCGCACACAAACAAACTACAACAATTTAGAGCCGGAGAATATACTGCGGCCATCAGTGCAGTTTAACTCGGGACTATATTTTTGTGAATCGGTGGTGCTGGAAAGTGGGTGTAGGGAAGTATTTATTTTGTAACTTTAAGGTCATGGGCTCGTAACCCCCACCCTCCCCCCACAGCAGCACAGTCATAAATGTGTTGGCTAATAGAGAGTGAGTCACAACCAATCAAATCCCCACTTTCCCTGCACTTGAAAGACACTGCTCGGTGACAGTCTGATAATGGAAAAGGACAATTTAATGCGAAATCTTCCACAAATGTTTTTTTGCACCCCCTATCTGGAAAAATAATGTCCTCGTGTGGGAAGAAGATAATTGTAATGAGCTGATAGACTACCTTTAAACGGGCCATCATGAAAGATAATGTTTTGGATTGCAATTAGCTGGGAGGTCAATTATATCGCATTATCCAAAGTGGTTAGATTGGATGTGGGATGACAATCAGTCACACAAACCTATGATTATAATGCAAATACGGAAGTGGTGAGAAAACCATTTTTGAAAAGAAAGAGTATAAGTATTTGGTAGATGGATTCCAGTTCTCGTCCGTCCCTGTTTCCCCAGAAATGACATTCCCGCACAGCTGCTCTGCATTTTCTAGCACATTTTTGTAAGAAACATATTCGAGGTCGAATTTTTCACCCAGAGAGAAAAAAAAAGACTCTGTGGTTGCAATATGTCGATTAAATGTCTGCCAAGCAGGAGACCACAGTACGAGACCATTTCGACAGCAAATGTTGGAAGAGATTTGTCGAGGATAATTAAGTTGCCAATAAGACATTCTGTTTTTATTTAATTTTTTTTTAGGTTTTTCAGATATTTGTGCAATGCTATGAGGGAAACCATGATTTTTTTTTTCTATTTTGTTCCTCCACGGTGCTTTTTGTGCCTGAACCATACCAAATTTTAAAAATATGCATTTGTTTCTTATGAAACTTAATCAAGAATTAAATTATAATCGTAACGCAAAGTGCATATTTGCATAATCGTCAACAAAAAAAATAAAAAAAAACCCTCCTACAGTCAGTGTTTGAATGAGCACATTACATGTGCAGTGATGGGTTCGCAGGAACTCACCACATTAACAAAAGGCTTCAGGGCCACAGAGCCACCTAATCCAGACACGACTTCCTTGCGACTCCCTCCCTCTTCCTTGTGCCATCACTAAAAGTAGAACCCTTAATTACCAGCTATACACTTACTAATTAGAGCTGGGTGGAATTACTATTCAGATAGGACTAAATTACATCTGTGGTATTGACTGATTCTGCCTCCCTTTCCCACTTCCCTGGCACCAACTATTTAGAATTGAAGTGTCATAGAGTATAATTGCCTACAACAGTTTTTGAGCGTTTGATAAGAAAAAGTCTACCAATCTTTTTATGAGGTGAAGGGAGTATTCACTTTTTTGTGTTATAGATTAAATTGTTATTAGGTACGATTACACTTTTCCCCTTTTGTCCGTGTGCTATTATTTTTTTACTAATGGCTTCAAATGAAAGAAAACTTTCTTTTGTTAAAGTATCCAGACCTTTAAATCAGGACACTGTAGGAACGCCTGAAATTGTCTCCGAAATTACAGTCTTTATGAGCTTTTGTGCACCTGGAGTTGGGCAGTTTATCACGTTCTCCCTGGCAAATCTCAGGCTTTGTTAGGATGGATGCGAAGCGTCTGTGAACTTAAGGTCTCTGCACAGATGTTCTATAGGTTTATAGGCGCAGCCCGGGCCGCAGGTGGACTCCAGTAAATTTGTTTGGAAGACATCTCAAGCATAACTAAAGCAAATGTCTCCTCTGCCATGGCAAAGTGAATGGCACGGACTGACAATTGATTTTTTTTTTTTTACCAACAAATTAAACTGCGACATGATAAAAATGTAAACTCTAAAAAAAACTATGTTTTTTTAATGATTGAGTCAAAACAGTAACTACATCACTATAGAATGTAACGCTGGTTTCTTTCCTCGAGACTGACCCTCCTCTTCTCTTTTCCCTGTAGCCTGTCGGGTACCACCACCCCAGATCTTGTGGTCAGCACCAGTCACCAGATGTGGCTCAATTTCAAAACCGATGACACCAGTGGCTCCCTCGGCTTCAAAGTTTCCTACGAAGGTGAGGACCCTTCAAACTGTCCGGTTGACGGCGCTCCGCTCGCTGAATTCTAAATAAGATTGTTTGAGTTGTTTGAAGTATTCAGCTTTGGTATTCCAACTCTTGGGTTAGCATTAGAGTATAAAGTTGCATAGAGTTCACGGCCGTGTGACTACAATTGCTTGACATTTTTTGTCACGTCATCTTAAGGTTTTTCATTATTCCAATATTTGACTTGGAGTCTAACAAAGCAGAACTCCCTCATGGACAACCTTAAGTTGAAAAGAAATGTTATTTTGGGTATTGTGCCCTTCAGCATTGAGAGGCAATGCTGAAAGCTGACATCATTGGCTCTGACAGTTCACTGTCACACTGTTGACATTCCCGTGCATTGATCATCCGCAGCTTGGATTCAAGAACATAAGGACTTGACGAGACGTGGTACGTCTGTCTCATGGAGGGCTTTTAAAAGAAGAATAAATAAAAGTCACATGTGTCAGAATGAAAAAAAAAAATCAAAAATAACAAAGACGCTGAGTTCTATATTGTTTTTAACATTGAGCGGTCGGGCATTATCGGTGTATCCGTTTGTGAGTTTACCTCTCTGGAGCACCGGGAGTCTTCCCTTTACCCACGAATGCGTGTTTTTCATACAAAAACACAGGGAAAATGGAGCAGCTCCGCCTAAACAAGTGTAATTAAAACAATGAGTTCTACATAATGAATTAGGAGAAATGCTTTGAACCACTTTACCCCCCAAGATGGGAGCGCCAAAGAATCCAATCAGCATTTTCAGTTCCTTGTATCGTAAGCTTGATCATGAGGCGTGATCGCAAACATAGTCATGCCAGTGTGCATGTTCTCTCTTTGCCGAGGAACCTTTCAGCTTGAGTTGTGCTGCTTCCCAGACAAAGTCAATGTTTTGTCTCTTCCCTGTCTATGGGTCGCCAAAGCGGAAGACCCGCATACATGATTTGGCAGAGATTTTTATGCTGGATGCCCTTCCTGGCGCATTTATCCGGGCTAGGGACCAGCACTGGGAGGGCACTGGAGGTGGCTGGGGTCACTTTAGAGCGTCCAATTAACAATGAGCAGCGGGGGATTGGGGGGCGGAGACTCAAGCCGGTAACCTTCCGGTCACTAGCTAAATTCCCTTTCCGCTTGGCCATGGGCTTACTCTGTCAGATTGACAGCTGTGATGTGATTCATAGTTTGTGTGACTAATCTTTCTTTTTTTTCATCTTAAAAAAAACAAAGATGACTTTTTTAGGAAGAACAAAAATCCTAATTTTTGATCTTAAAGATAGAGATTCATCATAATGCTGTCAAAGCTTTTATATGTATGAAATGATTGCTGTGGGTTTTGATTTAAAAAAAAAAAGTAACTGAGCAGCACTATAGTCTCTATGTTTTCTATATAGTGTGATGTTCGACGAGAAAATATTATTGGCAGAGGTTGAATAGGACCAGTTCCCACAAATAAGACAAAGCATGCACACAAAGAATAAAGTCTTGGTGGAAATGTGCTGCTGTAGAGCCCATTGACTTATCATATGTAATATTGTGTAATACAGACTCCACGAGGTTGCGGTGCAGCTGCTGACAGTAATGCGAGTCTCAGGACCGTTACAGTGGCCGAGATTACTCTGGGATGTCAAGGAGGCAACAAATGTGCCTTCACATCTCTTCCATTATTCATGAGCATCGAATGTTGTTTTATACACTGCCACCGCTGTGTATTTTGTGCATGTAATTGTATACACAACATGCACAGTGAATCACAGATGCATTCGCGAAACATGCGTACAACGGATTTACACCATTTAAAAGGCCCCCGCATATAAGCTGCATTCCCCCTTAAGGACGACTTCAGGTTTTTCAGTGACGCCGTTACGATCAAGTGTCCGTGTAATTTAACGCAATTTGCATCCCCCCCCGCAAATGAATGAATGGCGTCTCCTTCTCGATTTTTCTTTTTCCGTGGATCCTATATATTGCCTTCATTCATTTTCATTTCATTTGCTCTCAGGCGCCGCCACTAAAGCCTTGCTTTCAGCTTTCCCCCTCTTTTAAAGGTGACTTCTACATAAGATCAATGAGTTGTCTTGTGAATGAGGTTGCCTCGGGATAGCCATACATCCAAACAGCAGTGAGCTCTAAATATGTGTCCTAAATGATGATCATCATTAGGGCTGGGTATGGATTTATACCCTGCATCACTCCGGGTGCGATTTAAAATCGTATTAGGCCCCTGCCATCATTTCCTGGATGGATGAGCTTATTCGCTCGCTGTGTTTCCCCATCTGGATGCCTCGATAGGATGCCTCAGCATTCCCGTATGCAAACTGCACCCTCTTGAAAGTAGAGGGAAGAGTGAGTGGAAGAAAGAGACTCGCATAAATCTCTCTGTAATGAAATTGGCATGTGTGTGGTTTTTTAAGGGCAAAAGGTGGTCATGGACGCGTGTGTGTGTGTGTGTGTGTGAAAATGCTGACATCAGCTTCCATCTGCAGTGAGAATGTTTGTCACACTGTCAAGGGAGGGAATTAAGATTAAAGATTAGTGAGTGATATTTTAGGCAGGGGAGGATAAAGGGGGAAAAAAATAGTCAATGTTATTTTGATTGTAACGCCATGGAGTGCAGAAGCTCATACCGCATGTCCTGCCAGACATTAATGAACTCCGAACACCGAGTCATTCATTGTTAATTCCTCATGTATTGTGCGTTCAGTTGTGTGTACTCGGGCTTAGCTACACTACCACACAGGAAGAGTGCGTTATGTCAAACAAGGGGCTCTCCACGGCGTAGTAAGCTCCACTTAACCTTAAGGTAATGTCAAGGACGTGTGTGCGTCACGACGTCTCAGACTGAAACTCTCAGATTGCTCTTTATCTCAGAAGTGTTCCCATCCTCCCAGAGTCCTGCACGTAAACCTGAACAAAAGATTGAGGTGACCGTGGCTCAGTGGTAGATGGGCGTCGTCTTTCAACTCGAAGGTTGTGGGTTTGATTTCTGGCTGATTTTTGGCAAGGTGTGTGAAAACTGTAGAGTAAAGTAGCTTTGAGTTACAGACCATTTACCATTTTTTGGCACCATGTTTTTATTTTAATATTAAAACAAGCATTGTTGTATAACTTCATTTCTCTCTATGTTAAGCATGGTATACCTGTAGTATCTGATCAGTTAGAGCAGGGTTTCTTATCAGATGTGTCATCAGGAACTGACAATCATTACACTGTAGCTGTCTGGAAACTAAAGAGGTAATGAAAATGATCTGTGGAAACAAAAATGTAGATTTATTTATGTATATATACACAATGCATTTTCAGTATCTATATACTGATTCCATGCAAATAAATCCCGAACTTGTCACTTTACTAGACCTACTGATATTAAATGAATATTCATTTTTATTACCAATCCAAGTATTGGGTGTACAAGAAATGAGCATCTCTCTGAAAAACCTCAGTGTGCCTTTGAAGGGCAGAATTTTAAATAATAACTGCAAATGAATGCACTGTCAGCAAATTATTTATAAAAAAATATATAATTGTAAAAAGTGAATAAATATATAAAAGAATGTTGTAAGGGGGAGAGTAACCGAGGATTAGTGTCCCGTTATGTTATTGTCGTTGAACAAATATCAGTAATACAGAGACTGAATGTCAATCAGCTGGAGTCAACTTATGCTAACCAGCCGAACTGACATTTGCCAGAAAACAAATCAATGGCACATTGCGTGGGATTTGATTTGCTTGGGTGATCCTGCGTCTCTATATCATGTAATATCTCTGTAGTTGCATCTTGTCAATATCTGCTGGAGGCGACAGTTTGTCATAACCTTCAGTTGAGATTAAATTTGCCGCCGAGGTTTAAGGGAGGGCGCCGTGGTGGATTGTGCTAATTAAAATATGACCTTTAAAATGCATATCTGTATCATATTAGGGAGTAGGAATAATTACGACAATGAATTCATTTAATATTCATCAACGCGTAGCAATGATGTTTTTTTTTTTTTTTTACCCAAACAGAAATTGAACAAGGCAGTTGTGGAGATCCTGGAATCCCAGCTTATGGCAAGCGGGAAGGGACAGGATTTCGTCACGGCGACAAACTCTACTTTGAGTGTCTCCCTGCCTTCGAGCTGGTCGGGAAGAAGAACATCACCTGTCAGAAGAACAACCAGTGGTCAGCGAAGAAACCCAGCTGTGTTTGTAAGCCGCTTAATGCCTTATTCCTCTGATGCTTTTACACACACACACACACACACACGCACAACACCACTCAAGTGGGTGCATAAATGTAAGCGTTTGTGCAGATGAGGGCAGGGATGGCTGCATAATGTACAGTCATATTATCCCCACAGTTTGCCGAGCAGAGGCTGTGGATTTTGAAACAATAGGGGGCCTTATTAGCTAATTAACACCATGAAAGACAAACACAGAGAATGAGAGCATTATAGAGGATGAGGATGGGGGGGAGATAGAGCTGACCAGGCAGATGATACCCACTGTTGTATTATTGATGAGATAATAGGCTGGACAAAAGGCTGCAGTATCTGGATAAACATCATTGAGCTGACTGACGGAGGTTGCTGGCACAAGAGTCAATTTGGCTGCATAATAAAAGAGGGAACAATGTTTTACTTTGTTACCATTTAACAAAAAAAAAAAAACGTTTTAGTCATGTCGACACAATGCGGCAAGTCTTTGTCGTCGCACATTGCCAAGTTGCTTGTATGTATTATCACCGGGCAATGAGTCGTTTTCAATAGAAAGTGGAGTAGTTTGTGTCTTTAACTGAAGTTGAACTGAACCTTGACTCCCAAAATTAAAGTTAAATCACAACTCAAATCAGGAAAATCATATTTGCATATTTTCCACAAACTATTCAGCCTCAGTGTGCATAAGGTAAGAGAGACATTTATTTCTATGCCTTTATTCAAAGGACATGGTAGTTAACCTTACCAATCCTCGGGTGTTTTTGCTGATTATTGCCACTTGTTGCTTAAATGTCCACCTGACAATTAATACAGCACAGTTGCTACAAGCTTCGATTATTGGCAAAGTACAATAAAAATTATATAAATGAATATACAGCAAGTACTTTACATTTGTTGTAAGAAAATGCAATAAAAAGGAAAATAAATCACATTCAACGTGTGAGTAACGCATATGAAACAAGGTTTTTCCATCACCATTGATGTTTATTTCTTTGAACTTAGGCTATATAGGAACTAATGTATCACAAATGTATTTATTGCACTTGATGCATACTGTGTCTTCGTCTTAATCAAAGTGTGCGGCTCTTTATATGCCCTTCACAGGAAATGATCCAAGGCCAATGAGTCCGGGGATGAAGAAATCTTAAATTGCATTTTTTAGTTTCCTTTTCAAACATTAAAAATGGGTCCAACAAACCCAAACACCACACGCGGCCAATCGCACATTTTTTTTCTCAAAGGAGAGCCACACCTACCCCAAGCACTGGCCCTATTTTAAAGTTCAACTTCACTTTTCACAGTTGCATTTGGATATACTTGAGCTGCAGTGACAGAGAGAGAGGGAGGGAGGGAGAGAGAGGGAGAGAGAGAGGTCTTTTTTGCACCCGAGGAGATAGATAGATATCTGAGTGAAGGAAAGCACTGTCATAGTAGGCTGGCTTTGCAAAGAAGACTACATCTGCTCTGCTCGGTAACATTGCCCTCTATCCATTTGAATAACTGGGGTGTGAATGTCAGCTCGCTTAAATGAGATTTGTTGTGCAAGGCTTATGCCTCTGCTCATAAATCTCACTCCCCAAACTCCAGACTTGTCAATACTGGTTGGACTGGCCAATCGAGAGTGGGACGTATCGTAAAAACTCAGTCACGATGAACCTCAATTTTTGTTTTGATGGCTCGTGTTTTTGACAACTTTTATTCCATTCAGCCTTTTTTTTTTTTTTTTTTTTTTTTGTTAGTCGCTGCACACCTCTTTTTTATTTATTTAATTATTACAGTAGCATGGCTCCCTTGCTGGTCGATAGATGCACAGTATATCTGGGTTACGAGATTTTGACAGAATCATTAAAGTGAATTGTAACATTGTATACTAATCAACGAAATGAAATGTAATGTATAATGTACAATAATAATTTCCTCAGCTTCTTGGGCGTTCCTTTTTATGTCACTTTGTTTTATTGGGACCTCTTTATTGCCCTTGTAGTTTCCTGTTTCTTCAACTTCACCACTCCGTCCGGGGTGCTGCTGTCGCCCAACTACCCCCAAGAGTATGGGAACAATATGCACTGCGTGTGGCTGATTATCAGCAACCCTGAGAGCCGGATCAATCTGGCCTTCAATGACCTCAGCATGGAGAAGCAGTTTGATTTCCTCTCGATCAAAGACGGCGGAAAGGTATTGTTGACTTCGCTGTTTTTACTTTGAACGTCTCTTTGTGTAACTTCATTGTTTTGGCCTGACTTTGAGTTACTGTGCTTAGAATATGTGTACAACACCCCTGTCTGAGATTCACTGAACTCGCTAGTTATCTTTTTCTGCCATCTTCCTCATTATAGGATTTATTTAACTTTTTTTTTTCTTTTTCTTTTTTTTTTACAGTGGTTCATGACACATCAGTTCTAATTAGAGAATCTTAATCTTTCTTTCAGGCCGAGTCTCCGATCCTAGGCACCTTCTCTGGTGACGTCCTGCCTCCTCCCATAACAACGAGTGCCCACGTAGCGCGCCTGGAATTTCTGACAGACCACACCTACACTGACCGAGGATTTAACATCACATTTACCAGTAAGTAGTGAGCGCTACTGTAAAGGAGATAAAGTGAAGCCATTAAAGTCTGCCACAAAAGCCCACTCAGACTGCATTTTATGTTTTTCTCAATTGTCTGTGTGCATGTGCGGTATGAATCACGGCGCGCCCTGCTTATCGCTGTGCCTGTCTCCCACAGATTACATAAACTCGTACATCCATCAGCAACCCATTCCTTATACAATCACATGCAAAGAGAAGTGATTAAAATAAAAAAAACAACAAACATCTTTATCGTCTGAGTTGACATTTAAATAAAACTGGCACAGAGATGCGACTGCCTCACCTGATGCATACATTGCAGGTCTGCTCATTACATTCTATTCCGGTGTTGTTGCTGACTTCTGAGGAAATTCTCGATGGATTTTGTACTTTTACCCAATACATGTTGGCTCTATGGGAAGCCAGTTTAATTGGTATACTGTTCTGTGATTGGTAGGCGAAGGTGTTAGTGTATAACCTTTAAAACCTATAAAATATTTATACATTGTGAAGGTGCTGTTGTAGTTTCAGTGAGTCACTTTGAAGCGAGGCTAAAATGTCATGTTGGGTTTTATGTTGGACATATTCTCGTCTTCAAGATTGAGGAAGACATGGACATTTAGCTGTTTGGCAATCTTAGTTGTAGTTATTTTCTTAGTTGTGCAATTTATTGTCACGTACGCAGATGTGTCCAATGCATTATTATCTTCACAGTACATTGGGTAATTGAATGAAATGAAAATGCCTTTATTTGTCACCAAAACCTTGTGACTTCCTTAACCAGGTGAGTCTCTTTTTAAAGAAATTACAACATCCCATGTGTCCTGTGTACAAACCTTTATAGTAATACAGTGTTCAGGTGTAGGCTGCATGCATATCACATCTACCAATGTATTGTATATCCTGCAGTAACACTGTTGGTTAAATTAATGGTAAGAATATTATTATTATTGTAGCACTGGGGAAAATTCTTATGTGAGAATATCCAAACAAACATCTACTAGTAATGTTATTTGCATGCTCATTTTAGCAACTACGCCATGGTGGCATAGTTCTAATTGTAACATTTTGACTCCGTCTGCATTCTGCTCTTAGTTCTAATGTACTTTACCCAGAATGCTCTTGGGCCCTGGCTCCAGCTCGTTTGCAGACACATAATTGCCTCTATGAAGCCAGGATGTGGACCACACACGGTGGCTAATACAATAATTAGCTAAATTAGATGAATAAATAAATAACCAATGCAGCATGGTAAATGAGTGTCGGGAGCAGTTAACTGAAGATGACTGCGACGCCGTCGGCGTCTCACTGCAGGTTTTTTCGCGGGGTTTTTGCGAGCGCTGAGCGGACAACTTCTATCGTTCATGTTAATTAAAAACGTGCCAAACTGTATTGAGGGGAGTCTTGGCCCGTTAATAAATAGGATGACCGTGATGGATGAAGTGTGGCTGGCACTCTGTTTGGGTCCAATGGATACAGAAGAGGGATTTGTCAACACCTACGCGTCGCCTCGCACAGCCATGTGTGTGTGTGTGTACAAAGGCGAAAGATTAAGTAAGAGAGATAGTGGCACAGGTGATGTATTTGTTTACATGCCTTGTTCAAGGGTCATGCCTCTTCTTGTGGGACTTCTCGCTTGCACTTAGGCATTAGGAAATCTGACACAGACGTTTTAGAGGATGCATGAAAACAAATCCCCTTGTTTATTTGCTCCACGTATCATTCGGCTGTGTCATCTGGCACTGACGATTTGCATATGGTGTAGTTTCCCACCTGCCAGACTTCACTGCAGCGAGGTGAATCAATGTGACTCACTAAGTGAAACTAATTTCTCCTTGTTAAATGCTGGCATTACTGAATGCTGACAGTGGAAAGAAAAAGTTTTGTTAAGAAACTTGGGTAATTATTTCAGAATCTCCACGGAAATGAGCATCTCTGCACAGAAAATGCCATGCGATACAAGGAGTAATACCAGCAGAATTCTATGTTATCCACTGTTTTTCAGAATCAACATGTTTAACCGAACAGAAGGGTTCTTCTTTGGCATTCTTATCTCACTTCTCATTCACACTGACCGCATATTCTCTCTGAATGTTCTCCTGTTTTTTTTAGCGTTTCGCCACAATGAGTGTCCAGACCCAGGTGTCCCTGTTAATGGGAAGCGCTTCGGTGAGAGCCTTCAGCTGGGCAGCTCCATCTCATTCCTGTGTGAGGAGGGATTTGTGAAGACCCACGGCTCGCAGACGATATCCTGCATTCTCAAGGACGGCAACGTGGTGTGGGACAACGCTGTTCCTCGTTGTGAAGGTAGGCAAGGCAGTGGTCACAAAAGGTTTTTGAAAGAAATATGGCATTTGAAAATTCTCCGTTTGCCAGCCTGTGTTACCTCCTGGGACTCCTAGCTACATCCCACAGTCTGAAGACACACAGCTAGCTTAAATTAGCTTCATTTGGCAACTATAAATAGGTGTGAATAGTTGTGTGACACTATTTCAGACAGGCATACTTCTTCTTTCCGCTTGTCTTCACAACCCAGAATATGACACGCCCACTGACTATGTCATGGTTAGTGAGAAAGAATCACTATTTTTTGGTTTCCGAACCAATTTTTTTCCCTGGTTTGAACAAGCCGCCTGGGGCTAAGGGCTAATTTCATGTGCTAGCCCTCTGACCAGTTGGTATATCAGTGAACACTCAAGGTAGTGATATCAGTATCGTATCAGACACAGAGAGAAGTGATATGGAGCCATCTCTACAATAAACTGCACAGCAAAACAGAAAAGGCTAATTTACTGTACCTGGTTAAACGTGATGCTAACCAGCGAAGGTTCTTGGACACCGGCAGTATAGCACCTTCATTCACAATGCTGTTAGGAGTCTGAGGGGCCTATTCACTATTCATGATACGCAAAAGAGGGATCCATTATTAAAAAATGTCACTTCCCCCTCTGTGCCGGAGCAGCTTTGTATTCCTCTGAGACCATCTATCACGCCGGTGCGTTTGTAGCGTAATGCGTTTTATAGATGTCCTTCACAATGCTGAGTTAGCTGATTAAATCACTCCACTTCAAAGAGTGCGGGGAGCTGGCACTGTATCTCAACCCCCTCCACTGTGCATGTGTGTCCGGGGTGAGGACCGGCAGACGCACTGCAAAGCGAGTGGTAACAGAGATGAGGGTAGGTGGAGGTGCTCAAGTGTCTTTTGTGCTCATGCTCTGCGGTGGGGTCGACAGCGGTACCTTCTGTGTGAGTTGAATGATGGCTTTAAAGACAAAAGGATAAAGGGGGAACCTGGCACATTCACATGGTTTGATAATGTATGCAGCAGTGTTCATGCACGCTCACATGCACAATAATAGGCATGTTCTTAGGAGCAGTGTTTAACCTTGAGGTGCCGTCACCAATTTAATTTAGATGGGATGAGCCCGAGCTGATGCATGGTATCATATATGGACGTTGTCATACATCAACAGTTTTTTTTCCGTCTTCTCTTTCTCCTTCAGCACCATGTGGAGGCGATCTTAAGGCTCCCAGTGGGATCATCCTCTCCCCTGGCTGGCCAGAACTGTACAAGGAGGCTCTCAACTGTGAATGGATTATTGAGGCTCCTCCAGGCTACCCCATTAAGATCATATTCGACAAGTGAGTCCCCTATCGCCTCTTTTTCCCTTGCAGAAGAAGTTCAAATTTGTGTGGGCGGGTTTTAAATTTCAACCTGTGTGGATGTCATTATTTATTTTTAATATTATTCATTTTGCAGCACTTGCTTTAAACTGTTTTCATCTGTCCTCACAGTGGCTAATGCAGTCGATCTAATGCACTTTAAAGCATGTGCCCAATTAGGAAAATACTATGTTTTATTGATTAAGAGGCCATATGTATTTCATCCTTTCATTTGATACCCGCTCCCTGCAGACCTGGGGATGTTCTCTCCATGCAGACACTTACACATCAACACACTGAAACATTATACACGTATAGAAATCCAACTTAAACGTGCTCGTATGTAACTGGAGATGGTCTGTCCTGGGAAAAGGAGAGATGGATGAGGAGGTAATTTATCTGATGTTAGAGAGAGAGAGCTTACATAGGATCAAACGCTACATTAGCGTTTCACTAAGGCCCGTCCTCAGACGCTGTCACATCACCGTCCCTGCCACGATGGCATTGCCATGCAAAATGAAAACAACATAAATGTTGTTGCGCTTTCATTTTCATGTAGCATCAATAAAATATCACACATTGCTTCATTTAGATGACATGGTTCTGAAACTGAGTAATTTATTCATGGCTTTGAAGATGAAGTGGCTCTGGCAACAAAGACAGAAACACAAGGCATGCACACACACACACACACACACACACAAACACACGCACACAGATGCACCAAAGCATGCCAAATGTCTGAGGATTTCCCAAAGCTGAAACATGCGCAAATTGAAAACAATCCACTAAAACCCTCATGGTTTTACTGTGATTAAAGGCTGACACGTTTGTTAAAAATCTAACATTTGTACATTACAGTTAAGAGAAACCAATGTAGACAATGTACAATACAAAAGGTCAATACAACAACACAAAGAGATTTCACAGTGATGAAATGAGTGTCATTTAAACTGAATAAGCTGCATTCAAGCTTCTGTCACTAATGTAGTGTATTGTTTAATTGTGGCCAGTGCCAAAATGTACAAATCTACTTCTTTGAGTTCATCAATTTTTTTGTTTAATACACTTTGCCATTTCAAAATGAAAGTCAAATTCAAATTAACCTGCTTGTGGTTAATTTATTTAGAAAAATGAATCCACAGATACAGATACTCTCTTGTGGTGTGTGCTTATTTTCAAAGGAATCTGCAAAATGAACAGCCGCACTGAGTAAGACTGCTTTGTCTCCTGTCCACAGGTTCCGCACAGAGGTCAACTACGATGTCCTTGAGGTGCGCGATGGCCGATTCCCATCTTCGCCTCTGATCGGAAGTTACCAGGGCACCCAGGTTCCCCAGTTCCTCATCAGCACCTCCAGCTTCCTGTATCTCCTCTTCTCCACTGACAAGAGCCACTCTGACATCGGCTTCCGTATTCGCTACGAAAGTAAGGGTCGTTTTGCAAGCATGCAGGATAGATACAATTAAGAACAAGAGCCCACTCACCCATGATTCACTGAAATGAATCCATTACATACAGGCAAATCAGAGACAACACTAAGCCTTGTTAGGCATATTAGTAAAAGCTATTGAGCTATGTCTGTCAATACAATCTCCACCGACTCTAAATGTCTCCACAAAGCCATTGTTTCTGAAAATCCCTATTATTACAAAGTTTGAGATTATTGAGTCATATATCCATTCCTTGAAACACGTTGCAATTTACCTCACACCAGTCTTCAGCCTTGCTGTAGTTAAACTCGTAAGACTGTTCAACCTTGATTTCCTCCCGGGTAACACCGTAGACACTTAGGCAATTTCTCTGTTTGTAAAGCCGCTGCAAAGGTTCAGTAATTCACTGTGCGCTCTACCTACTGCAATGCAATGTACACAAGGCATATGTTAATTCATGTTGATATACTGTGGGATGATTGCTTGAATTATTAATGAGAAATGTGTAAGGATTGCAAAAACATTTTCTTTTCTTTCTTCTTTTTACACTTTAAAAATGTACATTTACCTGTGCTGTATGCCTGAAAGTATGGTGATCTCTCTCTCTCTCTCTCTCTCTCTCTCTCACTCTCTCTCACTCCCTCTCTGTAGCCCTGCAGTTGCAGTCAGATCACTGTGTGGATCCTGGGATACCGGTCAACGGTCAGCGACATGGCAACGACTTCTACGTGGGCGCCTTGGTGACATTTAGCTGTGAGGCGGGGTACACACTTAGTGACACCGAGCCGTTAGAATGTGAACCCAATTTTCAGTGGAGCCGCCCCCTGCCCAGCTGTGATGGTACGTCCCATAATGTTGACATAAAAATGAATAGTCGCCCGCGAGATCTCCGTCTACTCATGAATGGGACTTAAGCTACATTCATTGTTGTATGTTGTTACGTTTGCAACGTGAGATATAGACTCGAGCACTTTGCTTCACATTAAAATTGCTATACAGTATGTCTGACTTATTATAAAATCTATAGAAGGTTTCCTTCCTCCACCTCTTGTTTTAAACTTTAAAATATTCTCTTTTCATCATAAATGTTTTGAATATATGGCAGTGAATTTAGTCTTTGATGTTTGCCTTTTCCTCATCTGTAAATTCCGTTTTATATAAGGACAGTATTGATTTCTGTCCACTCTGTCCGCTAATGATAATGTTCTTTTCATCCTGCTTTTTCTTTGGTGCGGTGCTTTTATTTCGGTCAACTATGCCCTCTCTGATGTTGTCCCTTTTCCTCATTTCTCTGCTTCATCAGCACTGTGTGGAGGTTACATCCAGGGCAACGTTGGCACCATCCTGTCGCCTGGCTTTCCAGACTTCTACCCGCACAACTTGAACTGCACGTGGATAATCGAGACCTCCCATGGCAAAGGTCAGCGCGGACATTCCGTGTCAACACAGGCAGCGAGTCAAATGCAATTTCCCTTACAATGTCATTTACCCTCAGTGAGTGGCCTGTTTATTTTGCCGAACAAGCTGTCTCCGAATGACTGGAGCGCTGAGAGGTTTGCCCAGAGCTAAAGCGCCACAAGACAACACTGGAGTCGTGTCATGTTTTATAGAGCGATCACACCAAATTGACACAGACTTATTTGCAGATGCTCACTCTGTGTGGCCGTTAGGTGTTTGAAAAGTCGCATGGAAGGAAGATCAATGCGGTATATGTTATTAAACTGTGTCTGAAACTGTGATAACTACAATCTCTAGTGGATTATAAGACTCAATATATAAGTGGTTTAGCACTGGTTCTTTCTCTCCCTCTTTTCTTAGGCGTCCAGTTCACCTTCCACACTTTCCACCTTGAGAGCCCCCACGACCATTTGCTGGTGACCGAGAACGGCAGCTTCTCTCAGCCTCTGTGGAGGCTGACAGGCTCCACGTTGCCTCCTCCTCTCAGTGCAGGCCTTTTTGGAAACTACACAGCTCAGATACGCTTCCTCTCGGACTTCTCTGTGTCCTACGAGGGATTCAACATCACTTTTTCTGGTGAGAATGGATTAAGTGCTCCCGAAGCGAGGTGGCGGCTGCCGAAAATGCTGGTTACAGTCATGACTTATCATTTAGAAGAGAGTAAGCAAGTGGGTCAGGAAGGATTGAACATTAACCATCTGTGATTCATGTTGAGTGTGAACGTCTCAGGCCAAACATTTGACATGACCTTTTAGAGACAAGCATCTGAGTAGGTTATTGACATACCAACCGTGTTAAGCAACCTGGAGAAAGAAAAGTCATAGTATTTACATGACTTGTGGAAATACAGTTATACAGTACTCTATATGACATGAATTATCTTGCGTCTAGATTCATGCATTTTAAATTAGGATACATCACAGACTATCCTTTTACAGAGCGCCCCTGATATGTGGTAAAAAAAAGAAAAGAAAAGAAAATTAAAGCATCTAATAAACTGCTGCTGACAGTTTAAAATGTCACCCATCTAAAAAAAAAAAAAATTTGATTTACAGTGGGAATGAAAAAGCAGTTGCTAAACAGACGAAAGGTTGAATGTTAAGATTCCATTACGTGCAAAAGACCCCAGTGGCACACGACGCTATAATAAATGTACTAACTGGCATTTGGTCTTCTAAGTTTAAAATGTGAAATTGGTTTTAGAGGTGATTAAACCTACTCAAACATGGTTTACCCTCCGTATCCTTTTGTGGAAGCGTTTTCTTGACCTTTCGAGCAGCACAGCAGAAGCCGTAATTGGCTTAATTTACACATTGGCACACCATGGCGAGGTTGCACCAATGGTGCAATGCTGTGTGGATAAAAATGAAGTTTAAACCATTATGGAAAAATATATAAAATCACCACTTCATTACTAATAGTATTGTTTTTTGTACTTGTTTTACAGAGTATGACTTGGAGCCATGCGAGGATCCTGGAATCCCACCTTACAGTACCAGAAAGGGCCTTCAGTACGGCGTGGGCGATGCCCTCATCTTCTCCTGTTTCCCAGGTTACCGATTGGAGGGTCCAGCAAGGGTGGTATGCTTAGGGGGCAGGAGGCGGGTGTGGAGTTCCCCTCTGCCAAGGTGTGTTGGTAGGTGGTCATATGCTTTATTTTTAACTTTTTATCCACCTCCCCCCCCCACCCTCTGATCTCTTCACAGTAATACCATTCCAGCCCTTCCACACACGGCCACTTGTTAAGAAAAGCACAAAAACTGTCAGTCACGTTGGGAGACGAGGCATTTTCCTCCTCATTATCGCCCCCTTCATCCGCCCACCTTTTGTCTACTCATTGGACAGCTTCCCAGAAACAGACATTTTGACTTTGTCCAAATTATATAAAGCAGCAGCTCTAATGAGGACAACATTAAGGGGCTGAAATATGTTAATTATTGATGCTGCTCTTTGCTGGTGCCAGGGAAAAACATGACAGATCAAACCGCAAAGATTTAGGTCAGTGTTTTAATTATCAAACGCTGCGTGTGTTTGTTGAAAGGTATACACAATTTATCCTCATGAGCCAAATGATAGATAAAGCACAGGCTAATAGTGATTGACCTACTTGTGTTTGTCTTTACTGTTCAGCTCGAATTGCATTTGGGAAATGGCTGTGAGCTACTTACTTTTTGAGAATATTTTTTTTATAACCTCTTTCAGTTTTTTTTCTCCCCAGTTTTTAAACTTACTTTTTAAACTAATTTGCAAGCCGTGAGGTTTTCATACTGTGTTTTATACATAGACAGTGCATAAAAACGAGTGGGTGTGCAAAAATGACTTGTTCTAATCCTAATTCTCTTATGCAGTCTATGATTTAAGACAAGTGGTTTTTGCAGTGTAACATGGGAAGTCGTGTTTATTTTCTGTACCAACATCAACATTCATTTTTCTTTGGTTACATATATGCAAAGTAGGTCAAGTGATTTCCTTTTGACAAATCAGACCTTTACAGTCCGACAGTGATGGAAAAAATCAGTTTCGATGCATGGACTACATCCATATTTCAGACACTTCATACAGCCCCATCACCTCATCTTACCTCACTATCTTCACGACGTTCAAAATGTCTGCGTGCAATCGCAGTCATTTTAAATCCTGGCCGCAAGGTCTTCTATAGAACCCACTCCCCTTATCACTCTCAGTGATTTGATACGGAAAAGGCAGCGTTCAAAATAGAGCTGGCATTTCTGTTAATCACAGTTGGACTGCAGTGTGATTATGATGATATGCCCTCTCAACACGCAGGTATTGTCACTCAAGACGTTCCTATTTCCATCACCTCCCCAGTCTCCCCTCTATGCATGACGGCATGCGCAAATACATGCTGAGTTTCAAACATATATCAACTGACATGTCTTCTGCTCTCTCTCTCACTCTCTCCACCATCTCCCCTTTTTGTTTCTTTCCTCCTCTCTCTTTGTCTGTCGCTCTCTCTGCTCCTCCCCTTTTTCTCCAGCTGAATGCGGGTCATCCGTGACTGGCATGCAAGGGGTGCTGCTTTCGCCCAACTACCCCGGCTACTACGGTAACAATCACGAGTGCATCTACTCCATCCAAACGCAGCCCGGCAAAGGCATCCAGCTGCGGGCAAGAGACTTTCGGCTGGAGGAGGATGACATGCTTAAAGTGAGGGGGGGAGGCAGATATAGCTTCTCTGAGTTTGCAGATAAGTGTGTGTGTGTGTGTGTGTGCACACATATGACCATCTTTATTCCTCCTGCGCCCTCTCTTTCATTCAGGTTTTTGACGGCGGCAGTAACAACGCTCGTCTGCTGGGCGTATTTACGGGCAGCGAGCTGCTCGATGCAACCCTGAACTCCACCTCCAGCTCTATGTGGCTAGAGTTCATCAGCAATGCAGATAACACCAGTAAAGGCTTTGAGCTGCACTTCACCAGTGAGTAATACAGTTCTTCCCACAAACAAACCCACCCACCTTACTGTACATTTCATATTTCACATCTCGACCTATTCTGTATGTTGTTTTCATAACATACGTGCATCCTTCCTGACGCCCTGCTAATCCTTGTTCTTGTATCTCTTTCTCTCGAAGGTTTTGAGCTGGTGAAATGTGAGGACCCAGGTGTTCCCCAGTTTGGCTACAAGAGGGAGGACAAAGGTCACTTTGCAGGGAGCACTGTGTCATACAGCTGTGACCCGGGCTACACTTTGAAAGGACCTGAAGTGCTCACCTGTCTGAGGGGGGAAAGGAGGGCGTGGGACAGCCCCCTCCCACTCTGTGTTGGTGAGTAACTCTCCTCTGATCCAGTATGAATGCGCGATCAAGTGCTAAATTACTGGTTTATTATCCTGTGTACTTGAAATCGTATTCGTGGCTCACATTGTCATAGAAATGTTTTGAAGTAGGATTGTTTATTAGCATAAAATGGAAATGCTAAGCCGTAGTGCTTTAAAATGAAATGCAACATTTGACTAAACATTCTCATGTCAGAAACCGCATGGGATGTTGTGTCAGTGTCATTCTGCCCTATTACCTATTTGCTACACTACATACTGTAGCTGCGTTGTGTGACATTGTAATACAATATTTCTCAGTAGTCGCTTTTCAGTCTGGCACAATGCTAATCCGAACCTGTCTCATTTTTTTTTTTTTTTTGTATCAATGAAAGAATAAAAAATGTCTGACCTCATTTCTCATCATAACAACAAACTGAATCAGCCAGTGCAGTTTATTTTAGCGCCGCTATTTTTAGCATTTGGGTGATTTCCCAGCACCTTATCCTGTGCATTTTCCTCCTTGGAAATGACTGTGCTGTTTTTGCATCATGGTGGCAAATCTCTCTTTTTGCTTTATATTATTTCTTTTACTGAACTGACGTTTACTGCATTAACAAGCACACCCACGCCTATAGACAGATGTTTAACCCCTGAGCTGTCTGGTGGGAAGACTTTGAAAATATTAACCAAATATTATCCCCGTAAAGGTTAATCAGAGGATACATGTGATCTTTTTTTTGTGTAGTTTGGCACTGGTTGCTAGTTGACACATTATATGCAATGTTTTCAAAACTATTGAAATGGCATACACACACACACACATCGTCTATGAAACTAAAGTGACAAACCCAAAGCAGTTTTTTTGGATCTCCTTGGTGACAGGTATGACAGAGTCTCTTAAGAACCAGCTCGCAGCTCAGAAAATAGAAAACGGGCGGAATTGTGTCCTGTGACATCAGCCAAGGTGATTAGAATAATATTGCTCGGCTCCCCTTTCAACCCAAGCTGACAGGTAATTTCGTGTCGAGGCATAAACAGCATTTGGCGTTCTGTATATCTCTCAACACGTTTGTCCTCCCTGTGCCCCTTTCACTGCGGATGACACCCTAACAGCGAGAGTAAATTTGGGAATGCTTCTGTTTGTGACGGTGAGATTATTTTGCGGCAGTGGGGACACACTCAACGCAGAAGAAAGGGGTGTAGTTTGCAGGGATGAAGGAGGATGAAAGTCGGCTGAAACCAGCGGGAATAGTTCATGTCCTGAAAGTCACAGAAGAGGAAAGTTGCAACCTGCTGTCCTGCTCTAGGCTGGACGCTGGAGGTCTTAATACGGACCATATCTTTTTTACATTTAAAGAACTGCATTTAAATGGGTCATTTTTTGATATGCAATTTTCTTTCCATACATTATAAATCATGACCCATGATGTTGTGTTGAATCATAGTAATAGTAATGCATTTCATTTATATAGTATTTTTCAGATACTTAAAATTGCTTTACATTTAAAAAAAAAGCACAAGAATGAATAAGGTAGTAATTAATGAGAAAAGAAAGAAGATCATTAAAGATTAAAAGCCCTTTTGAAAAGGTGAGTTTCGAGGAGCGATTTGAATAAGGAGAGGTCAGAACAGTCATGGATGAGTTAGGGTAGTGAGTTCCAGAGGGAGGTGACTGGAGTGGAGAAGGCTCCATCTCCCCAGATTCTGTGCTTAGTCCTGGGTGTCTAAAGGACTGGAGGAGGAGGACTTTGAACTGGATGCGTTGTGAGATGGGAAGCCAGTGCAGGATGCCTGTGGCCCAGATTTGGTGGTTTGTGGTTGAGTTGGAGAACATTGGAGGATGCTTTGGTACAGGGGAGCTGGGGTGTCCAGAGTCAGGGGAGAGGAGGAGTTTGTGTGGTTTACACCTAATAGTGTGTTTTGTTGGTGCCCACCTGGTGAAAGTTTGATAAAGCTCAAATGCACCATGAGCAGAAATACCAATAAGTCCCTGTTCTCCCTTCTCCTCACTGGGGATGAGAACACCAAGGCTGTATTCATAAATGCTACGCTCCCTGTGATGGATGCAGATAGTGTTCACACCAGTAATGAACTGCTTTAGAGTTCATTTGGAAGAGGTCTGGGACCACCTCTTTTAAGAAGTCCGCAGTCCAGTCCCTTGGTTTCGCTTCAGAGGTTTTTAACTTTGTTCATTAATGCTCCACGGGGTTTGGATAAACCTGCGTAAACAAGGCTGGTGTGAACAACTACCTTGAGTCGAGATTTGAGGCAAGGACCTTGGTTGACTTTTAGAGAGATGTAAGGAGAGACAGATTGAAGGGAAAGAGTAGCTGAGGGAGTTGCACTGCCACGCCATTGAGCAGTTTTCTTAGGTCATAAGGCCAGACGAAAAGAGATGGCTTTGTCCTGCTATGATAAATCACCGCCTTCTTTTTTCTCTTCCTGAAACAGCAAGTTTTCTTCAAAAAGGATGGCACACTGAGGGAAAAGCGCACAGAGAGAGTAAAGCCTGATGGAGACTTTTCTTTTTATATTGCATTTTCTATATTTACAGTGTCAGTGACATTAAAAAACCTTTGAAAAGTTGATGTAAGTAAGTATAGGCTTTCCAAAATATGTGTGTGTTTTTATGCTGTGACAGCAAAGATGATCTGAACAATAAGGAATAAAGAACTCTATTCTATTCTGTGCATTCTATTATCCCTGGTTCCCTCATGTCTGTTAAATGTAAATGCACATTTTAACTTTGTGGAGTGAGTTCCTTGTGTCCTTCCTACTCGTCTGCGCGCCGCTTGTGTCTGGCAGCGTGGTTGTGTTCGTGCACAGAGCTTATTGTCACTGATGGATCTCACAACCATTGCCATCATCATCAGTATGACTCCAAGACATCCATTTTTCTCCCGTTTTAAGGAGCTATTTTCCTCTCACGGGGGAAGACAAGCAACACTTTATCCTCCTCTTGTCACTTAAGATGGCCTCAATATGTGAACAAAACACTTCAAACCTGATGTTGGGAAATATTTCTCTCTTTGTTTCCGTTCACGTTTTTGATAAGGGTACATGGTGATAATTGAAGGGGCTGCTTTTCAGCCATCCATCTTTTCTGATGGCTATTTATTATGTGTGACTGCGTTTCTTTGCAGTGTTCTTGACAAAAGTGGCCTCTGATTTTGACATGTAGTGTCACAGATATGTGATATGTGTTTATTTTTAAGAGACAGAGGTAACGCTGTGTACCTCTAGTGGGGCTTAGCTCCCGTGATTCATAACAAGCCATGTTTCTCTTCTTTACCCACATAGTACATATGCTGGCTCATTTGGACATAAAGTAAAATACTGATAAATCATGGTTGAGATGAGGGATTGTCTTTGCTGGGCCAAGAACATATACTATATATACATACATATAAAGTATATTGAGTTGGCTACTTTCCCTCCTACTTTTAAATGGCAAACACAATGATAAAGCACATCGCTGAGGAGTATATGGCTGCTATGTCAGTTAATTATTGATTAATGGAAAGTGATGTGATGCACTTTACTGGCAGCGGCGCGGTGCCGTTGCTGTTATGTTAACATGCTCAGCCTTGCAGTATTCATTTATTAAATTCACTCTGCAAACATTGACGAGCTTGCAATTTTCGTTTTCTTTCCTCCACCCCCCTCCCCCCCAGCCATTGTTCACCTTTGTAAATGTGTATCTTTGTTGTCTTAACTCTTTCTAGCGGAGTGCGGAGGCACCAGCAAGGACGAGCCCTCTGGTCGTATCCTGTCTCCGGGCTATCCAGCTCCTTATGAACACAACCTGCACTGTATGTGGACCATCGAGGCCCCACCAGGAAGCACTATTAGGTTTGAGAAACACTCTTTGTTTCCTTTTTCATGGCTTCTAGTTTACTGATTACATTGGTGTGGTTTTTTTTCCCCCCCATGCCTTTTTTTTTTTCATTTCAATCTACCACCTTTCAGTATACTTCCAATTTAGCCTCGCTTTTTTGCAGTGGTATTCATCACTTTCACAGGGTGCTGTGTAATCAATCTTCAGTCAGTTGCGGTTGGCCTGTAGTTGAGTTACTACTGAGTGAGAGGAAATGCCACATTACGGCCTCCAGGTTTTAGACTTACACCAAAGCAAGTCAAGTGCTCCGAGTTAACTCCGGCTCATAGATGTTAAAGCCTTTACTTTGAAGAGTTTGCTAAAACATCCTGCAAACATTTCTTTTTTTCTTTCTAGCCAATTTAATCTATTTCAGTTTGTGCCCTAGCACAGTGGGTCCCAAACTTTTCCCAGACATGTTGACCTCCAGCCATGTACCCCCTAAAAAGTCTGTCTGTGTGGCACAACTGACCAAGGAGAGGCTGGGATCATTTCAGTGTCACAAAATAAATCACTGTCAGGCATAATGTGTTTTTCCAACTCTGAATAATTACCCGTGAATTCAAGAAAATGTCACTTCTATCCTTCTCTTTTTATTTGTTCACTCACTCTCCATGCATGTGTGCAGGGTTTTATAAATGACCAGATTACGGTGCATTCATTGATGCATGCAAGTACATCTGATTTTGTTCTGCAAGACAACCGTACCTGAAAGTGGAGAAACAGCCAACAAAATAATATGGTTTGAATGGGAGGGCAATAATCTCTGCTCTTATAAACTGCATCGACTTTTTCCTATGTATTTGTTAGACAAGAGTCATATTCGGGAATAGAAAACGTTTTTTGACTTTAATTGTATTTAATATTTAGTTTATGTCTGCTGCATCAGCTGACGTCTGATATTTGTTCTGAAGGTAGGGTGCGGCCAAAAAGAGTACACATGTGTAGAAGATCAAAATGAAATACTAAATGTGTGTTTTAGGTGTGTAAAATGTGTGATGGGAGTGTTTGAAGGCAACATAATCAAATTTTGCCATTTCTCCTGACTTTGAAAATAAGACGGTAACTGGCAAATAGGGTCTCTGAGGCAGGCTTTCTTAGTGAGGAAGCAGATGAAGAGTTGGGCACAGCATCACAGTCAAATAGTAAGACATCTCTATGTGTGAAGAAATCTTTGATGGGCAGTGCCTCAAACACAGAGAAAAATGAGCCAGCTTAGTATGAGAAGCTTTTTTTGATGCTTGGCACATGATGCTGTTTATGCTTTGGACAACTGCATCTACATATGTGTCTGTAAGTGTTTGAGATTTTGCATGTGGAGAAGATGACTGCTGGCATTAGCCACTTTGAATGAAGCTCATTTTGGAGCGGTGTACCTCTCTCACTGACAGAAACACACACACATGCTTCTAGGTCACTTGGTGCTACTGTGAGTTGGGGTGTAACTCTGAGTCCAGCTTGCACGACAGCGGGACACCGACAGCTAAACAATACTTATTTTGCCCCGCCCCGGCTATCATTGAACAGAACCGCATACACACTCACAGTATCCTGGCAATGCTCTCCCTTTATTCATCTTTATTTACTCACTATACTTTAATTTCCCCACTCCCCATTTTTTTTTCTTAATTATTTTTTTGTTTTTTAATCTCTTGACGATTTGGGTTCAACCCAATACTGAAGTTTTTTTTTTCTTTTCATGCTACCCTAGCATTTAAAGCCAGGAGGCTTCAGTGTTTGAGTGGGTGTGCATAGATGTTATGTTGGACAGTTGTGTGCTTAGATTTGCATAATCTTGCATTTATCTAAACCTTGAAATATTTTACCTCTTGCAGCTTTTGCCAAAGTTTCTTTTTGTGTGTGTTCCCAGTACAAAAACTTAGTCTCATTCAATGTTCTTCAGTGATTATGTGATATGTTGTTTGTTTATGTTGAGCCTTTTGATGATGGAATCAATATGGTTTCAAATGAGTAAATATAGGCTTTTTAAAAACAAAAAAAAGTGCTCCAAAGCCACCTTGCCCAGTTTGAATGAGGAAAAAGTTTGCAAAGTTTTTAAAATTTGGTTTTGAATCATACTGTAGCGTTTATGTTTATATCATGTACAAATCTACAGTATTTGTTCTTAAAGAGGGACCTTACTCATGCATTTAATCACACAGTCTCCTTGACATAGCAATGCCCTGATATCCAAACACTTCTGAGTGTGCCTCCACTCAGTCTGAAACGTGTCTGGGGGTCGTCCCTTGTCTTTGTGTTTGTTACATCCGTGACATTGTGATCTCACAAAGTCACAGTCACAGTCTGAAAGCTAACTGGCCGTTTTCTGGGAGAATAGTGTGTGTGTGTGGGTGTGTGTGTGTGTGAGAGAGAGAGAAATGGTTCACATTTGTGACTATGGCTATTGTGGCTATATTGTAGATATTGCTACAGCTATGTTTCCTTTTTGATACCAGTTTATTTATACCAGTTTACTTCTGTTGGTGACTCTGTTATTTTGATTCAGCATCTCTTAAAACCATTTGTAAAATTTAAATAAATGTTATAATTTTGGGGGTATCACTATAAGGGTACATTCCTATACCCAAAAAAATGGGTATAGGAAGACTTATTTACAAATCAAGAACCTGTAAGATGGAATTGTCACATTAAGGCTCAACACTTGACAGTAAGAATGGTAAACACATTAGTGTTTGACTTATTTGAAAAATAATTTATTGGGGCATAACAGCTCACAGTAACAGGTGGGTGTGCATATGTGTCTGTGTGTACCTGCTGTTTTAGAGTGCTGAGCTGTTGTTGGAGTCCCTGGTTTTCCATTTCTTGCTCCTGCTTAGAAGAAGCCAGCTGTTCCTTCTCTTGGCCCAGGTCCCGTAGCTTCTGCTCATAGTCACCCTCCAGTTTCTTAAGCTCCACCTGTAACTCGTGGCGTGACGTCAACTCTGCATCAAGCTAATTACATATAAGTCAAAGACAAAGAGAAAAATAGGCAGGTTAAGCTCCAAATTTCCTTCATTTTCTAATATGCATTGTTAAAAGTGGCGTCCCTGGTCTGTTGTGCAATGAATATTCAGCTATTTATGTGTCTTTTCCAGATTATGTGCTGCCTGTGACAGATAGGTCCAGCTGTTAAACAAAAAAAGTCTCTTCCTTCTACTTTGGAGAACCTCTGCATGTAATAGAGTTGATTTAAAACTCAGCCTGACATTAGTCATAATGAGTATGACAAAAAAAACATATTTCCAGGATTGTTATGAAATAATGGGTGAGTAAAATGTACTAGACCTCAAAAGCCATGTTTTATTAGTCATTTGAAGGACAATTTAGGAGAAATGTATCAAATCGATTAAATGTAGTAAAATCCAACCAGCACACCAGTGAGTTTTTCTGAAAGAGATATGGGTGCAAATGTGCTGGCATGCATATACTTTTAGCCTCTCTCTTGAAAATGCAGCAGTTTACATTTCTCAAAGACCCATAGGAGCCATTTCCTGCAATCTAGTTGCTTTCAGTTTCATTGTATAATTTACACTGCAAATTAGTGTCAATTATTGAGTTAGGATGCTTCAGTGGACTTCTGTGAGCTCATTTCTCACATCCATGTTTAAGACTTCATGTCCATAACGGAAAAACAAATGGGAGATCCACCTTACCCCCACGTTTAATTTTCTAACTTTCATAATTGTATAAAGATTTTTACTTGACAAACAGGCTAGGAGTGATCAAATAGGTGAATACATGAACACACACATGGCTGTTTAATTTGCTAACAGCAGATCTGTTACTCTCACTGTCAGTGTCCTGACAGCCTCATCCTTAATTCCTGCCTGCAATTACCCCTCCATGCTCCACTCGCACTTTGGTGTGTGGTCAACAAATATTAATCTGAGTGTGTTCATGTAATGTGTATTTGTGTGTGTGTGTGTGTGGATATGATCCCACATCAGTCTGTGTGTCTTTTCATGAGCCAGAATGAAAGCTAGTTTTACCTCCCTCCTGGCAATTATCCTGTCACTCGGACTGAAATATCAGAGTAGCAGCATGGTGCAATCAAGGCATTTACCCCCCTTGTGTGAGTGTGTGTGGGAGTGTGTGTGTTTTGATAGTCAGTAAAAATATGTCTGTTGGTTTGCTGTCAGACATGTGCATGTTGATTCACTTACCCTCTGTGCCTCTTTTTTCCCCTCATTTGCCATCCCATGTCAGCCAGACACTGGGTGCATACAATTTCATTATGATGTAGTTTGTATGCGAGTGTGCACGTGTCAGGGGGAAGTGTACGCTTATAATGTACAAATTTCTGTTGTGTCTATACGACTGTAATGGCTTGTGTGCTTCTCTGTGTAGACATACAGTATATGTGTGTGTGTGTGTGTGTTGTGTTGTGTGTATTTATAATGTGTGTGTTTCACCTTCTTCTCCAGCTCAGCAGCCTTAGCTTCACTGGTTTCCACCTTGGTCTGGTCCACCATGTTATCTGCAGACAAATCAAGGACAGAAGAAAGGGGGCGAAAAAAAATGGTAAAAAGGTTGATTGAAACAATAAGTTTGGCTATAGAGACATTGCAATCTTCAGTTTGGCACATGATGTGTACACACAAACAAGCACATAAACAGAGAGCACTCTTCCTAACTATCCTCATATTTTTTCTCTTATCACACTAATCAATGTCCTGCAACAGTCCGAGTAATTCTCCAGATATCACTCTTTAAACTCTCACTTGTTTTCCTCTATGGAAAAATACACCTCACACAGTTTATTAGACAATCTTGTAGGCAACAATTGCTATTTTGCAAGACTGAAGAAAACCGACCATAAAACAGCCAGGGAATAATCTCATTATAAGTTATTCTGCTTGACAAAGGACACAGACTAACCAATGGTATACTCTTAATGAATAATAGCAGGGTCTACAGGTGCTTAAGCACCAAAGGGCTTAACAAGTATGTGCAGTAAAGGAGCTAATTAACATGAAGATGAATACCACATAGTCACTGGATCAAAGACAGCTAATCATGACGCCCAGGAGGAAAATCAAGAAGATAGATCGAAGACTCAGAAGAGTTGTGAAAAGCTAAACTGGAAAATTTAGATATTATTTAAGAAAGTAGATGAAAAAGATGAGACAAAATGAGGTTCGATAGCTGCTGTAAAATGATCGCCCATGGATGAAGGAGCTGAAACTATTTCAGATTCTGTAAGTCTAGAAGGTCTTATCAACAAACCAAAGAAAAAAAATCTATCTGCATGACAGAACTTTACAATAAAATGCCAACCCATCCAATTTCAGAGTGTGCATTTGTGTGCAAGTACATGGCACATGGTTATTGGATGGGTAATGGAGGGGTTGTTACTTCTCTCATGGTGGCTGGACTAAATGGGACAAACTTCAGAAAGAGAGCACTAAGTGAGACAGAATGTGGGGAAAACTGTGCTGAATTTCAGAGTTCAAAGAAAAACACTAAATAATGTATGCAGGGCAGAATTGGGCTGCTTTACACCGATAACTCTGGCAGTCTTAAAGGAGGCCAGCCAGCCTGTGTGTGTGTGTGTGTGTGTGTGTGAGTGTGTCAGGACACATTTAGAAGCAATGCAATTAGAACCTCCTGTGTTGGGCAATAGAGATCGGCCATAAATAAAGAGTATTGAACTCTTGAGACGTGTCCTGCACCCCTAACTCGGCTCTGGTTTATTTTACAACAGTAATCAGGTGTATCATACTCACTCAAATTCATAAAATCTATATTTACGAATATCAGTCCAAACTCAAATGTTACCAGAAACGTACAAGTGGCCATCATAGAACTTTCTTGCAGATGCATGCACTAGGAGCCATGGTTGTCTATTTTTATTTACAGTAAATACAATAACCATGAATGCTTTTAAGTTACCATCTAACACAAGAGACAAAGACATTTTACCAAATACATTATGATATCAGATTATGGGATTGCTTGTTTGACAAAGCTTATGAAATTGTGATTAACGCAATGTAAACCACAACTATGAGTAGCAAAAATCAGTTAAAAGTAATGGACAATCCCCCTCTGGCACCACCCTGTGGGGAATCCAGACCACTGCACCTGTAATGTGGTGATATTCACTTAAATGAAGGCATGTTGCCATTGACAGGAACACAGTCACTGTGCTAGTGTTTGGAGAAGTAGTAGCAGTAGTTCACACACACCAAGGGAGAGAAGAAAGGAAAAGTTTGTTCATGTGTGTTTTCTGGTCAATCTACTCACCTATCAAGCCTTCAACGTTGAGGCTGAGATTACGACACTTGAAGTCAGGGTCCGCTCCATTTCTGTGAAGCACGATCTGAGCGATACATTCGTCTATCACCTTGTAGTACTGAGGCCTGCGGGGGGGGGATGGAAGGATCAGGAAACAGAGAATAGAGTGAAGAAGATTGTAAAGAGCTGACTGTACTGTCAGTTTCTAATTTTGCAAATTAACTCCACAATAAAAGACAGCATATGAAAAATGTACAATATTATGTAATAGATGTGAGTATTCTAATCAAACAAAAAATGTAGGGTAAATTGTGAGTAAAGAATGGGACTGACAAAGAGCAAGTGGGTTCATTTGTCCAGATAAGTGTGTGAACACACATGCCTTGTCACTTTGTCTTTGTAACTGAGATTGGCTGTCTGTGTGAGCATGACAGTTTGAGTTTCTTGTCACAAAGATTGATTGTGTGCAACTGCGTTTGCGAGTGTGTTGGTGTATACCCAACACACTCGGTCTGATCAACTGAGCTTCACACAGACACTCAATTTTAGAGGTGTCTTATTCCCTGACCCCATTAGATGCTGCCAGATTCACAAACTCAATACTTTATTTATTCTGTGTGTGTATATGTGCCCCCCCTGCATTACCCATCTCTCTTTGTCACCCTATCTCTCTCCAACACTTATTCCAATCCTTCACTACACTTCAAGGGTAGATTTATTGGTGGAGCAAGAGAGCCATCTAGTGTCCTTCCGGAAAACACATTCAAAGTGAAATACACTCGAGTTGTGTATCTGAATTCCGACGATCCCAATTACAGCTTAATTCCTGAATGCAGCACATTTAGATGGTATATTAGGATTCAAGTTGTCAGTACACATATAGCTGCACACATTTTGACAAACACTAATCCAAATTTAATGATGTCAAACAAAGAAGACAAACAGTATGTATTGTTGTGTATGACCATTATAAGTATGACCATTCATATTTAAATAAAGGTATAAGGTATACACCTGTGTAAACTCCATCTCAATTTGAGATTAAAATACAGCCGTACAAAGAATTAAAAAAAGCAAAACAGCAGGTTGTCCGTCATTCATTCTGACATAAATGCTAACTCTTCCATTCTGTGTACATACCTCCCTCATTCTCTCAGCATCTACCTAGCAATTTACCTCAACTCCCAATTTCTTTTTCATTATTGTCTCACCCTCCGCCTACATTCTCTTTTCATCTCTGTAATTACCAAGCTGTATTTTCTGTCACTCTGCAGCTCTCCCTCCCACTCTCTGTGTGGAGTGCATTACAGACTGCGTATATTGTGTTCACCTGGCTGGAGAATGCAGGATTACAGAAAAGGAAGGATGGAAGAGATAGAAGAGGAGCTAAAAATACTTTGGCTGGGACCAGCTGTTTGGGCCAACTTACCTTTTCCATTCTCACAGTTTATTCCCCAAACTCTGCTAAAAATACACCACAATTTCCTTGTCCACCATCAGGAAAAGACAGGAAAACACAACTAACTCTACTGAAATATGTTCAGGCCTGTACATATTGTGATAGTATGTGAAGAAACATTTTGCCTGTTAAAGTGGACATAAATGTGCACAACTGCACACATTATCTCCTCAGTTCTCCCAAGTTTAACTAAAACTTGTGAGTAAACTAAATCCCTAAGGTTTTAGAGGACACAGGGAAAGTCTCTCTGGTGATACGAGGGGAATGGAATTAAACTTCATTGCATGTATTCATTTCACAGATTTGGAGCAGTGCTCAAGAAACAACCAGCAAATAAAAGGATAGGCTAAGAGGAGGGAGAGGGGTGGATGAGGAGTGTCAACTGAAAAAATGCATTTCTTTATCCTTTTGTTGTGGTTATTTTGGCTTTTTTTAAATATATATCAGTAATATGAAGGAACCCACAGCTTTGCATTGTGCTACATGCAGCTTTCTTTAGAATAGTGTGGTTGATTATTTCAATCATACATCTTCCTAAGCTTTGTAGCAAATTAAGTGTAAAGTGACATATGCCATGTTTCCACTACATGTCTACATGCCTCGACTCGCCTCACCTCTACACGGTTTGGTTGGTTTTCCATTACAATATAGTACCTCCTCAATGTGGGTGGAGTCATCACAGCACGGCTGCATTAAACTGCCGTGACTTTGTTTTACATGCCACACAAACAAACTAGTGACTTGTAAAGCAGTTGTCTTCAGTGCAACTGAATCAATAGAATCAGTTAATTAAAAAGATTTGCTAAGTTCTTCCTCCATGACTGGAGTAAGACACAGTCACTGAGCTGAAATACAACAGCAGGGGTGTGATGCAGCTCGCCGTGCTGTCACTAAATACACCAGACTCCTCTGTTAAATACAGAGATTTTAGACATTTCCTTGGTAATTGTTGGAACCCACATTTTTAGGATTGTTAAGTCTTTTTTTCCTGTGATGGCAATCTGACCAATCAACGGCCGGCAGTCTGAAGACGTCACGCATAATGTCAGCTCAGAGCAGGTACTAAAAAACTACTGGGTATCATCGCTAATGGAAACACAAAATAAACATGCCGTGCTGAGGTGTGGCAAGGTGTGCTGCGCTAGTGGAAAAGAGCCTATAAAGATCAAAAATAGTACGTTTATTTTTTAGACACCCAATTATTAATACATTGGCTATATTGTAGTTTTGATTACAATTTTGATTAAAAGACACCCTCATCACAATAATGGGTAAAGCAAGCCTTGAATTATGTCATTAACATAGAAGTTTGTGTACTGTGTATGTGTATAATGTGCTACCTGGCCAAATAGTCATTACGGATCAACAACAGGTGCTGCATCAAGGACAGGAAGTGGTTTTCAGCTTTGGAGTCCTTCACGGTGTTGACCAGGATCTCAAACACTTCCCTCACATCAGTGAAACAAAGCAAGTTAAGGGCTTATCATTTAAAACACCATAAACAGTAACTCTAACAGTCATTTAAGCATAATTACTGACAATTAGGAATAGCTGTGCATCACCATTATCTGCATTTCTAAATAAACTAAAACTCAACACTTCCATTTGTTTCCTGCAGACATTTGGACACATGAAAGTAAGACAAATGCCACATTTCTCATCCATCCATTAATCTATGCTGTATCGCAGCAACAATGATGTAATCTTAACTTAATAATTAAGACATTTATGCATGTGTTTTCAAACGTTATTTGACCTTCTGTGAAACATCATACTTGAGATTAATGCATGTAGAGTCAGACAACCACTGGACTATGATGAGAGCCCCTGGGAGACACCTGGTGTTAGAAAACTGTAACTGCACCTAACAAGCAGCAGGAAATATTGGGATTTTCAATATTTACGGAAAACACTTGCAATCTGTACAGGTGGTGTGACAATGATAACAGTAACAATACAGAACAATCATTTTTAATAAGATCAACTGAGATAAACCGCAACTGTATGGCAGGAGTTGATTGTCAACTTTGCATGATGATGAGAAATGATACAAGTAAAGAAGCATGTATCATCAGGCCTCTAGACAATGACAGAATTCAATAATTTGTTTATTTTGTTACTGTGTATGGAATTTTCATCTCAAAGTTATAATGAAAACACATAATTTAGGGTTCTAAGATGAAAAGGTCCAGTGGTTGTTGGATGTTTTGTTGTTTTTACAGCAACACAGTAGCTGATGTCATTAAAATGTTAATTGGGGAAGATACATTTTGAATGTTAAGTGTGACCATGTCCCTAGGGGTATGCAATCTTATGCTTATTAAGTTTGCAAATGTTAATTTTGCCTCCGTCTAGGAAGAAAGTAGTCATACTGATTATGCAGGAACAGAGAGGAGCCAACTTTTGTGTAGATAGCCGACTCATTTTTAAAGAGCAGAGGAAATAATGTGTATGATTCTATATGCTGTCTGAAATATCTGTCTGACACATAAATTGGAAAAATAATGCAGTCTAGGTTATTTTGTATCAAG